>NC_068454.1:66587490-66742490 GCF_023373465.1 Oncorhynchus keta | reverse complement strand
CTCACACACCTCTCTCTCTCCGACGCACACTGCCTCTTTCCCCCTCACACACCTCTCTCTCTCCGACGCACACTGCCTCTTTCCCCCTCACACCTCCCCTCTCTCTCTCTCCGACGCACACTGCCTCTTTCCCCCTCACACACCCCTCTCTCTCTCCGACGCACACTGCCTCTTTCCCCCTCACACACACCTCTCTCTCTCCGACGCACACTGCCTCTTTCCCCCTCACACACCCCTCTCTCTCTCTGACGCACACTGCCTCTTTCCCCCTCACACACCCCTCTCTCTCTCCGACGCACACTGCCTCTTTCCCCCTCACACCCCCTCTCTCTCTCCGACGCACACTGCCTCTTTCCCCCTCACACACCCCTCTCTCTCTCCGACGCACACTGCCTCTTTCCCCCTCACACACCCCTCTCTCTCTCCGACGCACACTGCCTCTTTCCCCCTCACACACCCTCTCTCTCCGACGCACACTGCCTCTTTCCCCCTCACACACCCCTCTCTCTCACCGACGCACACTGCCTCTTTCCCCCTCACACACCTCTCTCTCTCCGACGCACACTGCCTCTTTCCCCCTCACACACCTCTCTCTCACCGACGCACACTGCCTCTTTCCCCCTCACACACCTCTCTCTCTCCGACGCACACTGCCTCTTTACCCCTCACACACCCCTCTCTCTCTGACGCACACTGCCTCTTTCCCCCGAACACACCTCACATCTCTCTCTCCTCTCTCTCCTCTCTCCCTCAGTGTGGTAAGGTGGGTAGTTTCCTACCTACTGACAGGTACCTGGTGAAGGACAGGGAGCAGGAGAACAAGTTCAGCTTCTGTCTGGAGGAATCATTGAGGACCGCCAGCACCCAACCTCTACTACAGGTACACATACACCCTCTCCTCCTCCTCTCCTCCATCCATCTGTCCAATTCATCCCTTTATGTTTGTGTGTTAATGTCCCAACTCGTGTGTGTGTGTGTGTGTGTGTGTGTGTGTGTGTGTGCTCCCCGCTTTGCTTTTATCTTTGTGTCTCCCATCTATGTTTATTCAACACACACACCCCTAGGAGAGTGCAGGCGCTAGGCAAATAATGACTCACAGGCCCCCAGAACTTATTCTGCATACTGTGTGAACAATCCACACTCTCCAATGGCCTCCTTTTATCTACCACTACACACCATACACTGTTGAAAACACAAGACACACTAAAGCCATGTCCTGAGAATATGGGTTTCTGTATAATCAAATGTTACTTGTCACATGCATCCTAAACAACAGGTGTGGACTACTGAAATGCTTACTTACGGGCCCTTCCCAACAAAGCAGGGAGAAAGAACATAGAGAAATAATAGAAAAGTTAACCATGTAATAATAGATACATAATGAATATGATGACTTGTCTTTATACAAGGACTACCAGTACCTAGTGGATGTGCAGGGGTACGAGGTATTTGAGGTAGATATGTACATACAGTGTTTTCGGACCTCTTGACTTTTTCCACATTTTGTTACGTTACAGCCTTGTTCTAAAAGATTTTTAAAAATTATAATAATAATTACATCAACACACGATACGCCATAATGACAAAACAAAACAGTTTTTTATAAATGTTTTCAAATGTATTAAATATAAAGACTAGACTTCTCAGATGGTCTTTTGGAGAAGGCAGGGCAGGCAAGCTGCATTAACTGTTAATGTTGTGGTTGTGTTTAATGGGCAGCTCTCTCATAAGCTCAGTTCTGACTGAGCAGCAAGCAGGCTATTATCTTATTCTTTTTTACTTCCTGTTTATCAAACTGGCCCTAGTGATGACACTGATTTGTAAATTTAAAAGGGAAAATTAAACTCCAAATAAGAGCATGCCCTCTCCTCTCTCAGGGTTATGAGGTCCATGTGACCAGGTCAGTGTTGCCAGAGCCAGCCCAGATGAAGGACATCATCGTCTGTAGCGGAGCTCGCTTCCTCTCCAAGATGCCCTCCACTCAGAAGGCCCAGGCCCGGACCCTAGTGATATCGTGTGGAGAGGACTGGTCTCTCTGTGCTCCTGCACTCTCTGCTTCTCTCCCTGTCCTCAGTGCTGAGTTCCTGCTAACTGGTATATTACAGCAGAGAGTGGACCTGGTAACCCATGTCCTCTCAGCCCCCAAACCCAGGGCCCAGCCAGGAGGCAAAGGCCAGGCCAGTGGCAGGAAGAGAATGTAACACAAAAACAAAATTCACCTGGGTGGTATTCATTAGTGCATACTGTAGCAAAACATTATGCAACAGAAAACAAAAACTAGTGTTGGACAAGTTCAGGTAAACCCTCCCTGTTTTAGTCTGTTTTCTTCCGATAGGTGAGTATGACCCTGTCTACAGGGCCAGGGAGAAGGCATTACAGTTCAAGAGAAAAAAAAAAAAAAAAAAAGAAAAAAAAAAAAATATGCCATTTAGCAGACGCTTTTATCCAAAGCGACTTACAGTCATGTGTGCATACATTCTACATATGGGTGGTCCCGGGAATCGAACCCACTACCCTGGCGTTACAAGCGCCATGCTCTACCAACTGAGCTACAGAAGGACCAGACAGACGACACCCGTGTGTGTGTGTGTGTGTGTGTGTGATAGCATGCAGCACCCACCTCCACCTGTATAGAGAACAGTAGCAGGACCAGGCCTCAGAGGAGTGGTAACTACAGTACTACTACCCTGGAGGGGCTGGAGATTTTTAGACACCTGAGAGGGGAGAATGAGGATTCGGATGTACAAGAGACAGTGGCAGCATCCCAAATGGGACCCTATTGCCTACTTTTGACAAGAGCCCTGCACTATGTAGGGAATAGAGTGCTATTTGGGACGCCAATGTAAAAGGCTGGTGAGAGGAGACATCCACCTGTATGACCAACTAGACAAGATAGTTGAGAATGTATTCACTCAGATACAAAGACAAACAAACCCAAGATATGGAAATCTATTCCTATGTTCGAGGGTAGAGAATACATGCAGAGAAATGCTCTGAATAGATTTGTTTATAAAAAAAAATGTAAATATGAGGTAACAGAGAGAAGAGACAGAATACATGAGATAATTTACTGCCTATCCCAGTCATATTTATTTTATCTGTCTCTTCCCTCCCTCTCCTGATCCTTCATCTGCAGTTGAAGTCGGAAGTTTACATACACCTTAGCCAAATACATTTAAACTCAGTTTTTCACAATTCCTGACATTTAATCCTAGTAAAAATTCCCTGCCTTAGGTCAGTTACGATCACCACTTTATTTTAAGAATGTGAAATGTCAGAATAAAAGTAGAGTGATTTATTTCAGCTTTTAGTTCTTTCATCACATTCCCCGTGGGTCAGAAGCATTGCCTTTAAATTGTTTAACTTGGGTCAAACGTTCCCAGGTAGCCTTCCACAAGCCTCCTCTGGCCCATTCCTCCTGACAGAGCTGGTGTATAACTGAGTCAGATTTGTAGGCCTCCTTGCTCGCACATGCTTTTTCAGTTCTGCCCACAAATATTCTATGGGATTGACGTCAGGGCTTTGTGATGGTCACTTCAATACCTTGACTTTGTTGTCCTTAAGCCATTTTGACACAACTTTGGAAGTATGCTTGGGGTCATTGTCCATTTGGAAGACACATTTGCGACCAAGCTTTAACTTCCTGATGTCTTGAGATGTTGCTTCAATATATCCACATAATTTTCACCACCTCATGATGCCATCTATTTTGTGAAGTGCACCAGTCCCTCCTGCAGAAAGCACCCCCACAACATGATGCTATCACCCCCGTGCTTCGCGGTTGGGATGGTGTTCTTCGGCTTGCAAGCCTCCCCATTATTCCTCCAAACATAACAATGGTCATTATGGCCAAACAGTTCTATTTTTGTTTCATCAGACCAGAGGACATTTCTCCAAAAAGTACGATCTTTGTCCCCATGTGCAGTTGCAAACTGTAACCTGGCTTTTTTTATGGCGGTTTAAGTGTATGTAAACTTCCGACTTCAACTGTATACTGATTAATCGCCATCCTCTCGCCTTTGTATAAAGATAACATATATATGTGTGTGTCTATTGCGCGAGGGTAATGTTGAATATACCAGGTCTTCACGAGCTGTGATTGCTGAAGGGACATTTCTTCAGTCTTAGAGAAAGGACTGAACTGATTGTTTTAATGCTGCTCGTCCATCTACATCTTTGTATGTAGGAGTTAAATGTGTCTTTATTTACCCGACCAATAAACCTTTCATACTGAACTTCTGAGTGATTAGTTCAATTGTATTTTTGTGGGGTGGAAATTTCTTATGGCATATGTTTCGATGTTTTATAATGTTTTGGCTACCATTTCATTAAGTGTGTTTTTAGGTCAATTAATGGCGGTCAATGGACGAATGTTATCTGTGTTCTGTCCCTTCGTTCTGGAATAGTCTGGGCTTTGAGATGTTTTAATACATCATAGATATACTCGATTGAGGTTGAACTAAATCCTTAGACTCAGCCTTCACTTCTACGTCTCGGCTGAATAGCCTATACACAATACATCTATTATGTTTTATTATAAGGAAAATAAACCACTTCAGATAAAAAGACCAACAAGCAATCGTTGCCTTGCTTGGGGCAATCGAATCCGGTGTTTACCGAGAATAGTCGAGCGGCTCCGACCGAGAGCAAAAGCCGACATATTCTGAGCATCTTCCAAATGTTCAGCCCCAGTCGTCAAGTGCTGCTCTTGGGGGCGCGATTGAGAGGGAGGGTGACACCAAGAACGGAGAGAAATACATGCATCAATAGGCTAGGCTACATATTACTCCTCCTACAAACACGTTATAACGTTGCCTACTCTGTCAATACGGAGGAGGTAGTGTGAATTTAAAGGTGAGTGAGCTAAGGGGATAATTTTTCAAATATTTTTTTACATGTGGTGGATGTGATGAGATTATTCAAATAAATTCGCCGCCTGGTGCGTGACGGGTTAAATTCTGCAGTTTTTGGTGAGATGCTCGTGAGGGTCTGTTGGCTTTCCTGCATATTGAGATGTTAGGTTAATAGCCGATTATTATCCGATAAGGGTTTTATTGGATGAAAACAGGGCGTGCTTGTTCCGGAGAAGATGAAAGGTGAGAAAATTGTGATTAGGTTGTTACGTTTATTGGGGGGAACGATTAAACAGACTATGCGCATCATCGGGATGGTGGTATGATGGGACACGTCTTCAATAATGCATTACCATGCTGATATCACAGTCTGCTCTACAGAATGCCACACACGGGTGCAATCATAAAGCTACACAGGTTGGCTAGGCTCGTGCCGGTCCAATGCCTGTCCCTATTTATTCCCATTTAGATTAGGCCTATAGCCTAATGTAAAATATTGCTTCAGAATTTGAGCCATAGCCTATGACAAGAAAAATTCACTGAAACAATGTAGCCTAACAGGGATATGCAATAGGCTATGTTATTTGAAATATCCGAGAATATTCCCATCATGGAATGCAACATATCGCCTTAATTCGCAGTACCTGTTAATTCATGTAGAGATTAATTGTTTGACTCGGTTTGGCACTAAGATTTACTGATGCATAATACACATCTAATCAATGCAAATGAGTAGTCTACGGATCCTGTCTACCAATCAGTATATCTTAATATGTAGGACTATTATTTTTTTATCGAATGGTTTAGCCAATACTGAATCCTTTATTTTTAAAGCATCCATCCATTATAAATTGAACGATGTGCTCCTGCGGCTTGTACCGGGGCGCTGCTGCCTCCGGTGCTGTGCAGTGTCGCCCCCGCTGTTTATATGTTGATGACATATGGTGGCCTGAGTCTGCGCTGCCTGCATGTTACATTTGCCAACAGTTCAGGTACATGGCAGTACAGTACAGTGTGCGCTGCTGATGTGGGAATATTCCCATGTCTTGTTACTGTTGTTGTTTTAATTATGTTCTGCTTATGATAGAAACACATTACACACCTATTTTGTTTTTGCTGTCTGTCTCTAATTTGGCACATATATATTTTTATTGGAAGACTGTAACCCGGAAGTGATGCTGATTGATGTATTGCTACCTCCTGCAATGGCCTATTTTCAACTGTCACAATTAGGAAATGATGAAGCTACATCTCATCTGTGAGTTGTCTTTCTATGTCCTCACTTGAAAGACAGTGATGAGTTGAGGATAAGGACATTTACTGTAGCACTCTTCCCCCTCATGACCTCTGATCTGACACAATATGACAGGTGATTGCAATATGGTGGAAACCTGTCCACTCCTTTCATATATATATAAGAGAGAGTGAGAGACTGAGAGGGAGAAATACAGAGAGAGAAAGACAGAGAGTGATTGAGAGAAAGAGGGATAGAGAGAAATACACAGAGAGAGGGGGAGAAAGAGAAATACAGTTGAAGTCAGAAGTTTACATAGACTTAGGTTGGAGTCATTAAAACTCGTTTGTCAACCACTCCACAAATTTCTTGTTAACAAACTATAGTTTTGGCAAGTCGGTTGGGACAACTACTTTGTGTATGACACAAGTAATTTTTCCAACAATTGTTTACAAGTTGACTGTGCCTTTAAACAGCTTGGAAAATTCCAGGAAATTATGTCATGGCTTTAGAAGCTTCTGATAGGCTAATTGACATCATTTGAGTCAATTGGAGGTGTACCTGTGGATGAATTTCAAGGCCTACCTTCAAACTCAGTGCCTCTTTGCTTGACATCATGGGAAAATCAGCCAAGACCTCAGAAAAAATTTGTGGACTTCCACAAGTCTGGTTCATCCTTGGGAGCAATTTCCAAACACCTGAAGGTACCACATTCATCTGTACAAACAATAGTACGCAAGTATAAACACCATGGGAACACACAGCCGTCATACTGCTCAGGAAAGAGATGCGTTCTGTCTCCTAGAGATGAACGTACTTCGGTGTGAAAAGTGCAAATCAATCCCAGAACAACAGCAAAGGACCTTACTGAAGATGCTGGAGGAACAGGTACAAAAGTATCTATATCCACAGTAAAACGTATCCTATATCGACATAACCTGAAAGGCTGCTTAGCAAGGAAGAAGCCACTGCTCCAAAACCACCATAAAAAAGCCAGACTACGGTTTGCAACTGCACATGGGGACAAAGATTGTACTTTCTGGAGAAATGTCCTCTGGTCTGATGAAACAAAAATAGAACTGTTTGGCCATAATGGCCATCGTTATGTTTGGAGGAGAAAGGGGGAGGCTTGCAAGCCGAAGAACACCATCCCAACCGTGAAGCACGGGGGTGACAGCATCATGTTGTGGGGGTGCTTTGCTGCAGGAGGGACTGGTGCACTTCACAAAATAGATGGCATCATGAGGATGGAAAATTATGTGGATATACTGAAGCAACATCTCAAGACATCAATCAGGAAGTTAAAGCTTGGTCACAAATGGGTTTTCCAAATGGACAATGACCCCAAGCATACTATAACATTTGTGAGCAGAACTGAAAAGGTGTGTGCGAGTAAGGAGGCCTACTTACCTGACTCAGTTACACCAGCTCTGTCCGGAGGAATGGGCCAAAATTCCCCCAACTTATTGTGGGAAAGTTGTGGAAGGCTACCTGAAACGTTTGACCTAAGTTAAACAATTTAAAGGCGATGCTACCAAATACCAATTGAGTGTATGTAAACTTCTGACCCACTGGGAACGTGATGAAAGAAATAAAAGCTGAAATATTAATTATATAAATATGAATTCTCTCCACTACCATTCTGACATTTCACATTCTTAAAATAAAGTGGTGATCGTAACTGACCTAAGACAGGGAATTTTTACTGGGATTAAATGTCAGGAATTGTGAAAAACTGAGTTCAAATGTATTTGGCTCAGGTGTATGTAAACTTCCGACTTCAACTGTACAGTGAGATAGAGACATGGACCTAGACAGAGAGAGAGATAGAGAGAATATTTTTTAGAGTACTCAAAGAAGGAAAGGCGGTGGATAAATGAAGAGTCAGTCTATGTCTGTGTGGTATGAGACCTCATTCATCATCCATTTTGATTTACACAACACTTCCAGGCAGGCAGCCCAGGGCTGCATCTCAACAGTCTAAAGTGGCTTCTTCCCCTTGTGTCTCCTTTCCTTTATCCATCTCCTTGCCACAAAATTGATGAAAGCAATATGGTTGATGTGTATTGATGTGAATCTGCTTTCACCTATCAAGTAGTTTTACACTCATCAGAGCAGATGAAGGAAAGGAGACTAAGAGAGACTATTGAGATGCACCCATTGTCATTTTAACTAACCAGAAACCCATGACCTCCAGTAAACCACCTAAAGTAAACATTCAGCCTGTGTACTGTTCTGTTGGCGCAGTGATACCTTTTGCTTTTCTGACACTTCATGATTTAACAATGTATTTTCTGGGAGAGAGGAAGTGAATATTGGTCATGTGTGTTTGTGTCTACGTGATTTATGGACAAGTGTGTGTGCATGTGTGTGTGTGTGTTTGGGGTGTGCATTTCCTTGCAGCCTGACTGGATACTTTGCCTTCATTACAGTGACAGAAGTATTAGGGGATAGATGCACCAACCACTGGGTTTATGTAAGCCAAGGAGAACGAAGGAAACGATGTGAAAGTGAAGGAATGAAGGACAGACAGAGACATCTTTGTGGGGTTCATGCATCTGCAGTCATTGAAAGCTTTTCCGCCTCTTTAAAGGAGCTCAACAAAGGCCTGTCTATACCTTCTCCTCTCTCCCTTCTCAGTGGCCAGAGAATCAGAGGCTGCATCCCAAATGGCACCCTATTCCCTATATAGTGCCCTACTTTTGATCAGAGCCGTATGGACCCTGATCAAAAGTAGTGGAATACATAGGGTGCCATTTGGAACAAATCCCACATCTCAGATGAAGACAGACACAGTCTTTGAGTTCAGAGTGGGATGCTGCTGGAGCTGAGATTTTATAAGATAAGGAGGAGGAGAGGGTGAAAGGGGGCATGAGAGGAGAAAGAGAGAGGGAGGGAGAGAAAGAGAGGGTGGGGAGAAAAGAAGAATGAGAGGGAAGGACAGACGAGGCATAGCAGAAATGGAATGGGAAATAAAGAGAGAGAAGAGAGGGATAGAGAGAGTGGCATGAGGCAGAACAGGAAATAGAATGAGGAATAAAGAGAGAGAAGAGAGGGATAGAGAGAGTGGCATGAGGCAGAACAGGAAATAGAATGAGGAATAAAGAGAGAGAAGAGAGGGATAGAGAGAGTGGCATGAGGCAGAACAGGAAATAGAATGAGGAATAAAGAGAGAGAAGAGAGGGATAGAGAGAGTGGCATGAGGCAGAACAGGAAATAGAATGAGGAATAAAGAGAGAGAAGAGAGGGATAGAGAGAGTGGCATGAGGCAGAACAGGAAATAGAATGAGGAATAAAGAGAGAGAAGAGAGGGATAGAGAGAGTGGCATGAGGCAGAACAGGAAATAGAATGAGGAATAAAGAGAGAGAAGAGAGGGATAGAGAGAGTGGCATGAGGCAGAACAGGAAATAGAATGAGGAATAAAGAGAGAGAAGAGAGGGATAGAGAGAGTGGCATGAGGCAGAACAGGAAATAGAATGAGAAAAGATAGAAGGACAGAAAGCAGGAGAGGAGAGAAAGTCAGACAGAAAAAAAGAGAGAACTGGACAAATTGGAAGATCGATGACAAGATAATAATAATAATATAATAATAATATATGCCATTTAGCAGACGCTTTTATCCAAAGCGACTTACAGTCATGTGTGCATACATTCTACGTATGGGTAAGATGATGCAGGGAAGGAAAGAGGATAAGAGATGTGGGAAGAAATAGAGAAAGAGGGAGGCAGGAAAATAAAATAAAGAGGGTGGCTGTAAAAAGAGAGTGAAATACATGACAGATAGAGAGGGACTGATAGAGAGCGACTGAGAGAGAGGGACTGATAGAGAGGGACTGATAGAGAGGGACTGATAGAGAGGGACTGAGAGAGGGACTGAGAGAGAGGGACTGAGAGAGAGGGACTGATAGAGAGGGACTGAGAGAGGGACTGATAGAGAGGGACAGAGAGGGACTGGTAGAGAGGGACTGATAGAGAGGGACTGAGAGAGGGACTGATAGAGAGGGACTGAGAGAGGGACTGATAGAGAGAGACTGAGAGAGCGGGACTGAGAGAGAGGGACTGAGAGAGGGACTGATAGAGAGGGACTGAGAGAGGGACTGATAGAGAGGGACTGAGAAAGAGGGACTGATAGAGAGGGACTGAGAGAGGGACTGATAGAGAGGGACTGATAGAGAGGGACAGAGAGGGACTGATAGAGAGGGACTGATAGAGAGGGACTGATAGAGAGGGACTGAGCTAGGGACTGATAGAGAGGGACTGATTTAGAGGGACTGATAGAGGGACTGAGAGAGGGACTGATAGAGAGGGACTGAGAGAGCGGGACTGAGAGAGAGGGACTGAGAGAGAGGGACTGATAGAGAGGGACTGATAGAGAGGGACTGAGAAAGAGGGACTGATAGAGAGGGACTGAGAGAGGGACTGATAGAGAGGGACTGATAGAGAGGGACAGAGAGGGACTGATAGAGAGGGACTGATAGAGAGGGACTGATAGAGAGGGACTGAGCTAGGGACTGATAGAGAGGGACTGATTTAGAGGGACTGATAGAGGGACTGAGAGAGGGACTGATAGAGAGGGACTGAGGAAGGAAGAGAGAGTGACAGATAGAGCTGGACTGGATAGAGAGGGACTGAGGGAGGAAGAGAGAGTGACAGATAGAGAGGGACTGAGGAAGGAAGAGAGAGTGACAGATAGAGCTGGACTGATAGAGAGGGACTGAGGAAGGAAGAGCGAGTGACAGATAGAGAAGTCTAGGTGAATAGGGGACAGAAAGAGAGAGATACAGAAAGAGGAAGGAAAGAAAAGAGGGAGTGAAGGATAGCAGATGGCCCAGTCCGGCAGCCCATGGTTAAAAAGCCCAAAGGAGAGGAGGCGTGTGTGTGTGTGTGTGTGTGTGCGTGCGTGCGTGCGTGCGTGCGTGCGTGTCAATGTAAACCCAGTGAGGCACCAGGGTGTTGTTTCCCTTACAAACAAAAAACATGTAAAATTTGTCCTTTTTATTTTTATTTTTAAAAAATATTTAAAAAACACGTCTGACTCACATGTCTGCTTTTCCCACATTACATTTTTCACTTGATTTGTTCACATATGAAAAATGTATGTGAAATGTCACAAGTGTCCGAAAACTACGTGTCTGACTCATGTGAGTGTTTTTTATTTTACATGTGACATATTTCACATGATTTGTTCACACCTGTGTTCACACGTGTCCATAAACCACATGTTTTTTCACGTGTTCCTTTCACGTGTGGTTTTTTATGTAAGGTTTCTGGCCCCAAATGATTCCAAAAACTATTTTTTCCTCCTTAAATGGAGTAGAAGATCTTGGATTATCTGCTTCACAGGTCCTCTAAAAACAACAGCGCAGATAATTCCCCTTATGTGCTGTAGTAACACAAAGATATGAACATGTTTCACACGCCTGTGTTCACACATTATGATATAACATCAAATCCAATTTCATTTGTCACATGCACCAAATACAACAGTGAAATGCTGAATACAGTGAAATGTTGAATTACAAGCCCTTAACCAACAATACAGTTTTAAGAAAAACATGTTCTTATTACCATGTAATTCTTCGGTAATAAGAACACAGCAAGGTGTTCCCAACGTCATGTCCCAACGCAGAATCAACCTATACAGACAGAACATGGCTGTACCAAGGGGTCACAACTGATGTGTGGTTGTTGCTGGTGTTGTCTGAGGGACCCTCTCCTCTGGGGCTCCGCTGTGTCCTGTCTTTTGGTTCAGATTGAATCAAATGACTGTGCTTTCAGGCTATGATAGTGGCTCGGCTCTCTGCCCAGTGTAGGGTGTAAGAGTCTGGGAGAGAGAGAGAAACAGAGAGAGGAGAAGATTATATAAGAGTGTCTTGTAGCAGAGAGAGATGGTGGTTGGGGAATTATGACATTATCACATGCTAATTGTCCTCATTAACAAATGAGAGCAGCAGGTTTTCTGCTCCTGCCAACAGATCGGGTCTCTGCAGGTGGCTTAATGCTTCCTGCTTTGTACACACATTCCCTCTCTCTTTCACACACACAGACACACACACACACAGCCAACAGTTCAGGCCTGTGTCTAAATGCTATCTCCTTTCATCTCTAGTGTTCAGGATCGCAGTGTCCTACAGTGTTTACACTCCTGATTAAGCATCCTGTTGCAGAATAACTTTCCTTCTATGCAGGACATTTAGAATGTGAAATGTATTTGAGGTTTCAAAGGGATTCTGAAGTTTGTAATATCCACTTTGAAATTTCAGACTTGATTTGCCCTAATGAATAATGTATCAACCCCTACAAAAATGTCCATTAATTATAATCCACATGATAATTCACATTTCCTGTTGCTGCAGGATTATTTTCCTGCTGTAGCAAACTGGCTGTAATGAAGGAAAAGGTGGATCTCTGTTTGAAACCCAGCCAAGTAATTACCCAGCTCCCCCCCAGTCCCAAATTACCATTAATTATTACCAGGCTGTTTTAATTCAGGCATGTTCACTGACACCTAATCAATATACCAATCCCTGTCTGGATCCATTGGGAGCCTCTCGTTTGCACATGTCAAAATATAACATCAAACATTTTGCATTGGTGGTAAATTTAATTCCCCTGGACATCAGGTGTAGGGATTCAATGCTGCAAAATATCTACTGAGCAGATTTTTCTTTAAGTAATCATGTGTTGACAGTCGTCAGTAGATGAAAAACCTTGGCCATGTTGGAATACTTTGAACTTGATTGATATAACGTGACTGATATGACGTGACTGATATAACGTGACTGATGAACACACACACACACACACACACACACACACACACACACACACACACACACACACACACACACACACACACACACACACACACTGCATTCACTCCTCTGGTGATGTCAGACAAGTTCAGTGATCCAAAGGACATCCTCTCGGCTCCACTTCATGCGCTGATGTCACCATGAGATGATGTCACCACCACAACATTCTATCATTGTCTATGAATTAGCTAAGGGAGCACCTCCCTCACCCTCACCCCCACCCCCACCCATCCAAACACAATCAGATGGAGACACAGAAAGAACAACTGAGGGAGGAGAAGAGGATGTGGAGGGGACAGATAGAGATGGAGTGGCATTATATTCTAATGTGCCCCTTATCAAACACCATTTTTGTTTATACTCAATCTTTCCTTTATCTTATCTTCCCTTCATCTCTCCTTCTTTCCAGAGCCAGGAGATCTGATGAAGATGAAGACAGTCAGTGTGGAGGTGGTGCTGAGCTTGCTGCTCTGCTCAGGTATGTCGTTAAGCCCAGAGATGTATGACCAGTTATGATGAGGTCACATGAGATAATACTTTATTGAGGCTAAAAGGGGGAATGTGACGGTAGCAGTCATCCATCTCTGATTCAGTTGAGTTATGTGGAGCTGTCCAGAGCAGTGCCAAATCAAATCAAATCAAATTTATTTATATAGCCCTTCGTACATCAGCTGATATCTCAAAGTGCTGTACAGAAACCCAGCCTAAAACCCCAAACAGCAAGCAATGCAGGTGTAGAAGCACGGTGGCTAGGAAAAACTCCCTAGAAAGGCCAAAACCTAGGAATAAACCTAGAGAGGAACCAGGCTATGTGGGGTGGCCAGTCCTCTTCTGGCTGTGCCGGGTGGAGATTATAACAGAACATGGCCAGGATGTTCAAATGTTCATAAATGACCAGCATGGTCGAATAATAACAAGGCAGAACAGTTGAAACTGGAGCAGCAGCACAGTCAGGTGGACCGGGGACAGCAATGAGTCATCATGTCAGGTAGTCCTGGGGCATGGTCCTAGGGCTCAGGTCCTCAGAGAGAGAGAAATAAAGAAGGAGAGAATTAGAGAGAGCACACTTAGATTCACACAGGACACCGAATAGGACAGGAGAAGTACTCCAGATATAACAAACTGACCCTAGCCCCCCGACACAAACTACTGCAGCATAAATACTGGAGGCTGAGACAGGAGGGGTCAGGAGACACTGTGGCCCCAACCCGAGGACACCCCCGGACAGGGCCAAACAGGAAGGATATAACCCCATCCACTTTGCCAAAGCACAGCCCCTACACCACTAGAGGGATATCTTCAACCACCAACTTACCATCCTGAGACAAGGCTGAGTATAGCCCACAAAGATCTCATGCCACGGCACAACCCTGGGGGGCGCCAACCCAGACAGGATGACCACAACAATGAATCAACCCACTCAGGTGACGCACCCCCTGCAGGGACGGCATGAGAGAGCCCCAGTAAGCCAGTGACTCAGCCCCTGTTATAGGGTTAGAGGCAGAGAATCCCAGTGGAAAGAGGGGAACCTGCCAGGCAGAGACAGCAAGGGCGGTTCATTGCTCCAGAGCCTTTCCGTTCACCTTCCCACTCCTGGGCCAGACTACACTCAATCATATGACCCACTGAAGAGATGAGTCTTCAGTAAAGACTTAAAGGTTGAGACCGAGTTTGCGTCTCTGACATGGGTAGGCAGACCGTTCCATAAAAATGGAGCTCCATAGGAGAAAGCCCTGCCTCCAGCTGTTTGCTTAGAAATTCTAGGGACAATTAGGAGGGCTGCGTCTTGTGACCGTAGCGTACGTGTAGGTATGTACGGCAGGACCAAATCAGAGAGATAGGTAGGAGCAAGCCCATGTAATGCTTTGTAGGTTAGCAGTAAAACCTTTAAATCAGCCCTTGCTTTGACAGGAAGCCAGTGTAGAGAGGCAAGCACTGGAGTAATATGATCAAATTTTTTGGTTCTAGTCAGGATTCTAGCATCCGTATTCTGGAGCTGTCCAGAGCAGTGTGGAGCTGTCCAGAGTAGTGTGGGGCTGTCCAGAGTAGTGTGGAGCTGTCCAGAGTAGTGTGGAGCTGTCCAGAGTAGTGTGGAGCTGCCCAGAGTAGTGTGGAGTTGTCCAGAGCAGTGTGGGGCTGTCCAGAGCAGTGTGGCACTGTCCAGAGTAGTGTGGCGCTGTCCAGAGTAGTGTGGGGCTGTCCAGCGTAGTGTGGAGCTGTCCAGAGTAGTGTGGGGCTGTCCAGAGTAGTGTGGCGCTGTCCAGAGTAGTGTGGCGCTGTCCAGAGTAGTGTGGAGCTGTCCAGAGTAGTGTGGAGCTGTCCAGAGCAGTGTGGAGCTGTCCAGAGTAGTGTGGGGCTGTCCAGAGCAGTGTGGAGCTGTCCAGAGCAGTGTGGAGCTGTCCAGAGCAGTGTGGAGTTGTCCAGAGCAGTGTGGAGCTGTCCAGAAGAGTGTGGGGCTGTCCAGAGCAGTGTGGCGCTGTCCAGAGTAGTGTGGGGCTGTCCAGAGTAGTGTGGAGCTGTCCAGAGCAGTGTGGAGCTGTCCAGAGTAGTGTGGAGCTGCCCAGAGTAGTGTGGAGTTGTCCAGAGTAATGTGGAGCTGTCCAGAGTAGTGTGGCGCTGTCCAGAGCAGTGTAGCGCTGTCCAGAGCAGTGTGGAGCTGTCCAGAGTAGTGTCCAGGGTAGTGTCCAGAGTAGTGTGGAGCTGTCCAGAGCAGTGTGGAACTGTCCAGAGCAGTGTGGGGCTGTCCAGAGTAGTGTGGCGCTGTCCAGAGTAGTGTGGCGCTGTCGAGAGCAGTGTGGAGCTGTCCAGAGCAGTGTGGAGCTGTCCAGAGCAGTGTGGAGCTGTCCAGAGTAGTGAATAGTGTGGAGCTGTCTTGAGCAGTGTGGAGCTGTCCAGAGCAGTGTGGAGCTGTCCAGAGCAGTGTGGAGCTGTCCAGAGCAGTGAGTAGTATGGAGCTGTCCAGAGCAGTGTGGAGCTGTCCAGAGCAGTGTGGAGCTGTCCAGAGTGGTGTGGAGATGTCCAGAGCGGTGTGGAGCTGTCCAGAGTAGTGAGTAGTGTGGAGCTGTCCAGAGCAGTGAGGAGTGTGGAGCTGTCCAGAGCAGTGTGGAGCTGTCCAGAGCAGTGTGGAGCTGTCCAGAGTAGTGAATAGTGTGGAGCTGTCTTGAGCAGTGTGGAGCTGTCTAGAGCAGTGTGGAGCTGTCCAGAGTAGTGAGTAGTGTGGAGCTGTCCAGAGCAGTGAGTAGTGTGGAGCTGTCCAGAGCGGTGAGTAGTGTGGAGCTTTCCAGAGCAGTGTGGAGCTGTCCAGAGCAGTGTGGAGCTGTCCAGAGCAGTGAGTAGTATGGAGCTGTCTTGAGCAGTGTGGAGCTGTCTAGAGCAGTGTGGAGCTGTCCAGAGTAGTGAGTAGTGTGGAGCTGTCCAGAGCAGTGAGTAGTGTGGAGCTGTCCAGAGCGGTGAGTAGTGTGGAGCTGTCCAGAGCAGTGTGGAGCTGTCCAGAGCAGTGTGGAGCTGTCCAGAGCGGCGTGGAGCTGTCCAGAGCGGTGTGGAGCTGTCCAGAGTAGTGAGTAGTGTGGAGCTGTCCAGAGCAGTGAGTAGTATGGAGCTGTCCAGAGCAGTGTGGAGCTGTCCAGAGCAGTATGGAGCTGTCCAGAGCGGTGTGGAGCTGTCCAGAGCGGTGTGGAGCTGTCCAGAGTAGTGAGTAGTGTGGAGCTGTCCAGAGCAGTGAGGAGTGTGGAGCTGTCCAGAGCAGTGTGGAGCTGTCCAGAGTAGTGTGGAGCTGTCCAGAGCGGTGTGGAGCTGTCCAGAGTGGTGTGGAGCTGTCCAGAGCAGTGTGGCGCTGGCCAGAGTAGTGTGTGGCTGTCCAGAGCAGTGTGGAGCTGTCTAGAGCAGTGTGGAGCTGTCCAGAGTAGTGAGTAGTGTGGAGCTGTCCAGAGCAGTGAGTAGTGTGGAGCTGTCCAGAGCGGTGAGTAGTGTGGAGCTGTCCAGAGCAGTGTGGAGCTGTCCAGAGCAGTGTGGAGCTGTCCAGAGCGGCGTGGAGCTGTCCAGAGCGGTGTGGAGCTGTCCAGAGTAGTGAGTAGTGTGGAGCTGTCCAGAGCAGTGTGGAGCTGTCCAGAGCAGTGTGGAGCTGTCCAGAGCAGTGAGTAGTATGGAGCTGTCCAGAGCAGTGTGGAGCTGTCCAGAGCAGTATGGAGCTGTCCAGAGCGGTGTGGAGCTGTCCAGAGCGGTGTGGAGCTGTCCAGAGTAGTGAGTAGTGTGGAGCTGTCCAGAGCAGTGAGGAGTGTGGAGCTGTCCAGAGCAGTGTGGAGCTGTCCAGAGCAGTGTGGAGCTGTCCAGAGCGGTGTGGAGCTGTCCAGAGTGGTGTGGAGCTGTCCAGAGCAGTGTGGCGCTGGCCAGAGTAGTGTGTGGCTGTCCAGAGCAGTGTGGAGCTGTCCAGAGCAATGTGGTGCTCTCTAGAGCAGTGTGGAGCTGTCCAGAGCAGTGTGGCGCTGTCCAGAGCAGTGTAGCGCTGTCCAGAGCAGTGTGGAGCTGTCCAGAGTAGTGTCCAGGGTAGTGTCCAGAGTAGTGTGGAGCTGTCCAGAGCAGTGTGGAACTGTCCAGAGCAGTGTGGGGCTGTCCAGAGTAGTGTGGCGCTGTCCAGAGTAGTGTGGCGCTGTCGAGAGCAGTGTGGAGCTGTCCAGAGCAGTGTGGAGCTGTCCAGAGTAGTGAATAGTGTGGAGCTGTCTTGAGCAGTGTGGAGCTGTCCAGAGCAGTGTGGAGCTGTCCAGAGCAGTGTGGAGCTGTCCAGAGCAGTGAGTAGTATGGAGCTGTCCAGAGCAGTGTGGAGCTGTCCAGAGTGGTGTGGAGATGTCCAGAGCGGTGTGGAGCTGTCCAGAGTAGTGAGTAGTGTGGAGCTGTCCAGAGCAGTGAGGAGTGTGGAGCTGTCCAGAGCAGTGTGGAGCTGTCCAGAGCAGTGTGGAGCTGTCCAGAGTAGTGAATAGTGTGGAGCTGTCTTGAGCAGTGTGGAGCTGTCTAGAGCAGTGTGGAGCTGTCCAGAGTAGTGAGTAGTGTGGAGCTGTCCAGAGCAGTGAGTAGTGTGGAGCTGTCCAGAGCGGTGAGTAGTGTGGAGCTTTCCAGAGCAGTGTGGAGCTGTCCAGAGCAGTGTGGAGCTGTCCAGAGCAGTGAGTAGTATGGAGCTGTCTTGAGCAGTGTGGAGCTGTCCAGAGCAGTGTGGAGCTGTCCAGAGTAGTGAGTAGTGTGGAGCTGTCCAGAGCAGTGAGTAGTGTGGAGCTGTCCAGAGCGGTGAGTAGTGTGGAGCTGTCCAGAGCAGTGTGGAGCTGTCCAGAGCAGTGTGGAGCTGTCCAGAGCGGCGTGGAGCTGTCCAGAGCGGTGTGGAGCTGTCCAGAGTAGTGAGTAGTGTGGAGCTGTCCAGAGCAGTGTGGAGCTGTCCAGAGCAGTGTGGAGCTGTCCAGAGCAGTGAGTAGTATGGAGCTGTCCAGAGCAGTGTGGAGCTGTCCAGAGCAGTATGGAGCTGTCCAGAGCAGTGTGGAGCTGTCCAGAGCGGTGTGGAGCTGTCCAGAGTAGTGAGTAGTGTGGAGCTGTCCAGAGCAGTGAGGAGTGTGGAGCTGTCCAGAGCAGTGTGAAGCTGTCCAGAGCAGTGTGGAGCTGTCCAGAGTGGTGTGGAGCTGTCCAGAGTGGTGTGGAGCTGTCCAGAGCAGTGTGGCGCTGTCCAGAGCAGTGTGGCGCTGTCCAGAGTAGTGTGGAGCTGTCCAGAGTAGTGTGGAGCTGTCCAGATCAGTGTGGAGCTGTCCAGAGTAGTGTGGAGCTGTCCAGAGCAGTGTGTGTGTCCAGAGTAGTGTGTGTGTCCAGAGTAGTTTGTGTGTGTGTACAGATTCAGTGTGTGCAGGTTCAGTGTGTGCAGGTATAGTGTGTACAGGATCAGTGTAAAAACAGGTATAGTGTGTACAGGATCAGTGTAAAAACAGGTTCAGTGTGTACAGGTTCAGTGTAAAAACAGGTTCAGTGTGTACAGGTTCAGTGTGTACAGGTTCAGTGTAAAAACAGGTTCAGTGTGTACAGGTTCAGTGTAAAAACAGGTTCAGTGTAAAAACAGGTTCAGTGTGTACAGGTTCTGTGTTTACAGGTTCAGTGTGTACAGGTTCAGTGTAAAAACAGGTTCAGTTTAAAAACAGGTCCAGTGTGTACAGGTCCAGTGTAAAACCAGGTTCAGTGTGTGCAGGTCCAGTGTAAAAACAGGTCCAGTGTAAAAACAGGTTCAGTGTGTACAGGTTCAGTGTGTACAGGTTCAGTGTAAAAACAGGTTCAGTGTGTACAGGTTCAGTGTAAAAACAGGTTCAGTGTGTACAGGTTCAGTGTGTACAGGTTCAGTGTAAAAACAGGTTCATTGTGTACAGGTCCAGTGTAAAAACAGGTTCAGTGTAAAAACAGGTTCAATGTAAAAACAGGTTCTGTGTGTACAGGTTCAGTGTAAAAACAGGTTCTGTGTGTACAGGTTCAGTGTGTACAGGTTCAGTGTAAAAACAGGTTCAGTGTAAAAACAGGTTCAGTGTGTACAGGTTCAGTGTAAAAACAGGTTCAGTGTAAAAACAGGTTCAGTGTAAAAACAGGTTCAGTGTGTACAGGTTCAGTGTAAAAACAGGTTCATTGTGTACAGGTCCAGTGTAAAAACAGGTTCAGTGTAAAAACAGGTTCAATGTAAAAACAGGTTCTGTGTGTACAGGTTCAGTGTAAAAACAGGTTCTGTGTGTACAGGTTCAGTGTGTACAGGTTCAGTGTAAAAACAGATTCAGTGTAAAAACAGGTTCAGTGTAAAAACAGGTTCAGTGTGTACAGGTTCAGTGTGTACAGGTTCAGTGTAAAAACAGGTTCAGTGTAAAAACAGGTTCAGTGTGTACAGGTTCAGTGTAAAAACAGGTCCAGTGTAAAACAGGTTCAGTGTGTACAGGTTCAGTGTAAAAACAGGTTCAGTGTGTACAGGTTTAGTATGTACAGGTTCAGTGTGTCAAGATTCAGTGTAAAAACAGGTTCAGTGTGTACAGGTTCAGTGTATACAGGTTCAGTGTGTGCAGGTTCAGTGTGTACAGGTTCAGTGTAAAAACAGGTCCAGTGTAAAACAGGTTCAGTGTAAAAACAGGTTCAGTGTGTACAGGTTTAGTATGTACAGGTTCAGTGTGTCAAGATTCAGTGTAAAAACAGGTTCAGTGTGTACAGGTTCAGTGTATACAGGTTCAGTGTGTGCAGGTTCAGTGTGTACAGGTTCAGTGTAAAAACAGGTCCAGTGTAAAACAGGTTCAGTGTGTACAAGTTCAGTGTGCACAGGTTTAGTATGTACAGGTTCAGTGTGTCAAGATTCAGTGTAAAAACAGGTTCAGTGTGTACAGGTTCAGTGTGTACAGGTTCAGTGTAAAAACAGGTCCAGTGTAAAACAGGTTCAGTGTAAAACAGGTTCAGTGTGTACAGGTTCAGTGTAAAAACAGGTCCAGTGTAAAACAGGTTCAGTGTAAAACAGGTTCAGTGTGTGCAGGTTCAGTGTGTACAGGTTCAGTGTAAAAACAGGTTCAGTGTAAAACAGGTTCAGTGTGTACAGGTTCAGTGTAAAAACAGGTCCAGTGTAAAACAGGTTCAGTGTAAAACAGGTTCAGGGTGTGCAGGTTCAGTGTGTACAGGTTCAATGTAAAAACAGGTCCAGTGTAAAACAGGTTCAGTATGTACAGGTTCAGTGTAAAAACAGGTTCAGTGTGTACAGGTTCAGTATGTACAGGTTCAGTGTGTACAGGTTCAGTGTGTCAAGATTCAGTGTAAAAACAGGTTCAGCGTCTACAGGTTCAGTGTGTACAGGTTCAGTGTGTACAGGTTCAGTGTGTCAAGATTCAGTGTAAAAACAGATTCAGTGTGTACAGGTTCAGTGTGTACATGTTCAGTGTGTACAGGTTCAGTGTAAAAACAGGTTCAATGTGTACAGGTTCAGGGTGTACAGGTTCCGTGTGTACAGGTTCAGTGTGTACAGGTTCAGTGTAAAAACAGGTTCAATGTGTACAGGTTCAGTGTGTACAGGTTCAGTGTAAAAACAGGTTCAATGTGTACAGGTTCAGTGTGTACAGGTTCAGTGTGTGGAATAATCCACCAGGAGGAGTAATTGACACAACCTTCATTTTTGTTTTTTATGGGTCCTTAAGACACAGTGTAGTTATCGGTCATATATCTAACATAGTTGATGAATTACATTTCTATGCATAAATATGAAATATCACCAACCTCTTTTCTCTTTGTCCGTAGCTCTGTCGGCCCCTTTGAAAGGTAAGCATCCCTGCCATCTGTTATCAATGCATCATTAGTTATGATATAGTACTAAGCTTTGTGATGCATTTCTGTGGAAATGTTAAACACACCCTCCCACCACCTCCCAGGTAAAGAAGACTCCCAGAAGACCATGTTCTTTGGGGAGGACTTCCATCTGCAGCTGCCCTCCCTGGCTGCAGAGGTTTTGTTCCAGCCCAGTAATGCCAAGGCGGGGGTTGAGGTGGTCCTGATGCGGGGTGGGTCCGTGGTTGGTAACCGTGCCAAGCTCAACATTCAGCTCAGTCACCTGATCCTAGCGAACGTGGGCGAGGGGGACGAGGGGACGTACTCGGTGAAGAACAACGAACAGCCGGAAGAGGTCCGACGCATCACACTCATCGTCAGAGGTATGGGGTCCGAGTGTTGGAAGAAGGAAAGTTGTCTCTGGGAGGGGGTTTGGAAGAAGGAAAGTTGTCTCTGGGAGGGGGGTTGGAAGAAGGAAAGTTGTCTCTGGGAGGGGGTTTGGAAGAAGGAAAGTTGTCTCTGGGAGGGGGGTTGGAAGAAGGAAAGTTGTCTCTGGGAGGGGGTTTGGAAGAAGGAAAGTTGTCTCTGGGAGGGGGTTTGGAAGAAGGAAAGTTGTCTCTGGGAGGGGGGTTGGAAGAAGGAAAGTTGTCTCTGGGAGGGGGTTTGGAAGAAGGAAAGTTGTCTCTGGGAGGGGGATGGAAGAAGGAAAGTTGTCTCTGGGAGGGGGTTGGAAGAAGGAAAGTTGTCTCTGGGAGGGGGGTTGGAAGAAGGAAAGTTATCTCTGGGAGGGGGTTGGAAGAAGGAAAGTTGTCTCTGGGAGGGGTTGGAAGTAGGAAAGTTGTCTCTGGGAGGGGGGTTGGAAGAAGGAAAGTTGTCTCTGGGAGGGGGGTTGGAAGAAGGAAAGTTGTCTCTGGGTGGGGGTTTGGAAGAAGGAAAGTTGTCTCTGGGAGGGGGGTTGGAAGAAGGAAAGTTGTCTCTGGGAGGGGGGTTGGAAGAAGGAAAGTTGTCTCTGGGAGGGGGGTTGGAAGAAGGAAAGTTGTCTCTGGGAGGGGAGTTGGAAGAAGGAAAGTTGTCTCTGGGAGGGGGGTTGGAAGAAGGAAAGTTGTCTCTGGGAGGGGGGTTGGAAGAAGGAAAGTTGTCTCTGGGAGGGGGGTTGGAAGAAGGAATGTTGTCTCTGGGAGGGGGTTGGAAGTAGGAAAGTTGTCTCTGGGAGGGGTTGGAAGTAGGAAAGTTGTCTCTGGGAGGGGGGTTGGAAGAAGGAAAGTTATAGGGGCTTCCGAGTGGCTCAGTGCTGTAAGACACTGCATCTCAGTGCAAGAGGAGTCACTGCAGTTCCTGTTTCGAATCCAGGCTGCATCACATCCAGCTGTGATTGGGAGTTCCATAGGGTGGTGCACAATTGGGCCTAGTGTCGTCCGGGTTTGGCCGGGGTAGGCCGTCATTGTAAATAAGAATTTGTTCTTAACTGACTTGCCTAGTTAAAATTGTTTTTAAAGGTATAGGGAATAGTGTGCTGTTTGGGACACAGATACACACAGTCAGAGAGGAATGATGACTCGGTGATGCTGTGAAGACTGAGCTTTGTTCTGCATGGATTGGCGTTCCAGGCTGTCTATATTGCAGTCGCACGCAACACCCAATGGTTTTATGCCACATGCTAAATCAGTTGATGCATTGTCTGATATCAAATGATGCAGTTAACTGTGTGGAGCTGGCTAGTTGTGTGGCGCCTTGACAGCACCATATGGAGTTAACAGTGTGTGGAGAGGAGGTGTGTGTGTAGTTAACAGCGTGTTTCATACACCAGGCAGTAATTATGCAGCTATTTAACCACCCCATCCGTCCGTTCATCCCTCCCATCCATCCATCCCTGCTGTTTTTCTTCTGTCTTTATCCTCCTTTTCTCTCTCTTGTTCTTCTCCTCTATGTCATTCTCTTCTGTTTTCCTCACATGGTTCTCTCTCATTCTTTTGTCTTCCCTTTCTGTTTCTCTCTCTCTCTGTTTCCTGATCTCTTGTCTCCCTCTCTTTCCCCTTGTCCTCCCCTTTTATACCCTCATTCCTTTCTCTTGTTCTGTCTCTGTATCGAACCGTCCCTGCCTCTCCCACCCCTTTCTCTGTCTTTTAGACTGTTCCAACGAGCAGAACATTAAGTATGGGGAGAACTACCACATCCAGCTGGCGGGGGTGGAGGCTCCCATCACCCTGGAGTATAGGCCCAGTGCTGTGGAGGCCAACCTGACTTCCAGGTACAGTTGTTTCTCTGTCAAAATGTAAACTTCTCTGCTTTCCTCAAAGGAGGATTTACTGTCTCCCATCATGATGTAGTATCGTGATATTGCGATATTATTGTGGTTGTCATGATAGCGTCATCGTTATCGCGATAGCATTATCAATATGATAATTATCGTTACACCATCATTATATCATTCTGTTATTCTGATCAATATCATGACTGTTGTGATAGCAAGTTCTATTATGGTTCTCCATTAACCCTCCAGGCCGCCCCTGGTGCTGATGACCCGAGGAGGGCTCTCCAGAGACGGGTACCAGGGGCGCCTGAGTGTCAACGAGCGCCGGGTCACCCTCAACGCCGTGACAGGCGCCGATGAGGGAAGCTACACCGTCAGAGACACGAACCTGAAGATCATGAGGAAGGTCTGCCTAAATGTCAAAGGTACATTTGTTTTCATCCTCCCTCTACCTTCTGTGGCCAACCTTGACCTTTTCTCTGTTTATTTCCAACCTGCTGCAAGTTCGCTGTAATGCTAGTCATCAATGGGTTTAAAGATGGAATCCGCAGTAGGGGATCAGCGCCACTGTCCGCCCTACCGCTGTTGTTATTGTATTGTTTGGCGAAGCAGAGGTGAGGAGAGCCGCACAACCTGGTAAAACATTTGCAGTACATATTCTGCTCTTCTATCGCGCGTGCAATAATGTCAGAGGGGAAAACAGTGTTTGTTGTTTGCAGTAACTTCATTGTTGTTGTAGTACTGCAAACAGACGTGGCAGTTTCGCCGTTAACAATTCCAGCTTCAAATGGATTTTCTGAAGTGAGTTATCTATTCTGCCTATAGTGTTCCAAAATGTTTTGTTTGTTAAATGCCCTCTCTGTCCCTCTGTCTCTCTCTCTGTCCCTCAGTCTCTCTCTCTGTCCCTCTGTCTATCTCTCTGTCCCTGTCTCTGTCTCTCTCTCTGTCCCTGTCTCTGTCCCTGTCTCTGTCTCTCTGTCCCTCTGTCTCTCTCTCTGTCCCTCTGGCTCTCTCTCTGTCCCTGTCTCTGTCTCTCTGTCCCTCAGTCTCTCTCTCTGTCCCTCAGTCTCTCTCTCTGTCCATCTGTCTATCTCTCTGTCCCTCTCTCTCTCTCTCTGTCCCTGTCTCTGTCTCTGCCCCTGTCTCTGTCTCTCTGTCCCTCTGTCTCTCTCTCTGTCCCTCTGGCTCTCTCTCTGTCCCTGTCTCTGTCTCTCTGTCTCTCTCTCTGTCTCTCTCTCTGTCCCCCTGTCTCTCTCTCTGTCCCTGTCTCTGTCCCTCTCTCTCTCTCTCTCTCTCTCTCTCTCTCTCTCTCTCTCTCTCTCTCTCTCTCTCTCTCTCTCTCTCTCTCTCTCTCTCTCTCTCTCTCTCTCTCTCTCTCTCTCTCTCTCTCTCTCTCTGTCTCTGTCTCTGTCTCTGTCTCTGTCTCTCTGTCCCTCTGTCTCTCTCTCTGTCCCTCTGTCTCTCTCTCTGTCTCCCTGTCTCTGTCTCTGTCTCTGTCTCTGTCCCTGTCTCTCTCTCTCTCTCCCTCTGGCTCTTCTTCTCTTCCCATCTCTGTATCCCTCTTCCTTTGGTCTCCTTCTTCCTCTCTCCTCTCATTATGGAATCCATAAATTCATAATTCAATAACCCCCCCTCTCTCTTCTTCTCTTCATCTCTCTCTTTCTGTCTCTGTCTCCCAGAACACCAGATCTTTGTGAAGCTGCCGTACGCTGGCACCCTGAAGATCAGCCTGATTCTGAATGCCTCCATGGTGCGTCTGTTCTACACGCCCGACTACGACTTAAAAACCAGACAGATCCTGGACGGGGGAGAGTTAACGGTACTGGAACGGCTGATTTAAAATCACTCAAATACTACCCTAATGCTACTCCCTATAGCGCACTGTGGGATGGTAATAATACATTATCACTTATATGTGCTTATGAGAAGTCTTATAATGCATTATACCTGTTGGCTTGAAGTGAAGTCTTACCAAATATTTATATCCAATTGATTTACTTTTATTTGCCAATAAGTGATTGAACTTTTGAACCGACCATGGCTCTTGGTTGATGATAGGTGCCAGCAGACCTGGATCTGGTGGGGAGGATCTCTCTGGATCCGTCTGTGGTCATCCTGGACCAGGTCAAGGCCAGCGACGTCGGACAGTTCAAGGTCACGGACATACTGGGGTTTCCTGTGTCCAACGTCTACCTGGAAGTGGAGGGTGAGGAGAGGGGGATGAAGGGAGGAGAGGAAAACAGAGGAGAGGAGTAAGGAGGAGAGAGGGATGGGAGGATGATGGAGAGGGGGCTGGATTGGAGGACTTGGCCAGTTCAGGGTCATCGACCAACTGTAAACCAACTTGGGAGGCTTACGTCTATGGGGCGGTGGAGGGTGAGGAGTAATTTATTAACATTATCTCTCCTTTCCACCACCTCTATCTCCTCTCCCTTTATCTCTCTCTCTCTTCTCTGTGTATTTCTCTTCTCCTCTTCTCCTCTGTCTCTCCCCTTCGCCACACTCCTCCTCTATATTCTCTCCCTCCCCTTTTTCTCCCTTCTGCCTACTCTC
Source organism: Oncorhynchus keta (assembly GCF_023373465.1). Taxonomy (NCBI): domain Eukaryota; kingdom Metazoa; phylum Chordata; class Actinopteri; order Salmoniformes; family Salmonidae; genus Oncorhynchus; species Oncorhynchus keta. The sequence goes on along the minus strand of NC_068454.1, from coordinate 66,716,488 downwards.
CCTTCCCCTCCCCTCTCTCCAGCCTACAAGCTGCCGTCCCTCTACGTGGCAATCATAGCACTGGTGGGCTTCCTGGTTCTCCTGCTGTTGGTGTGTCTGCTGTCCTGCCTGGTCAAGCAGAAGAAGAGGGCAGCCAAGGCCCGAGCCATCGAGAAGATTGCCCAAAACGCAGGCAAGGAGGACGAGGGAGATGCCTTCAGACAGGTACCACACAGACAGAGACACTGGTGATGTCTCAAATGGCACCCTGTTCCCTGTATGATGCTCAGCACTTGACATGACATGTATGTGTGGTTTCCAGGTGGTGAAGAACATTACTCAGTTTGAGGAGTCTATAGCCCAGTCCATCGACATCACAGAGAAGTCTCAGAGCACTGAGGTGGACATTAAAGTAAGTATTAGTGAAGCAGTGGTTTTCTGTCGAGTTGAGGGAATGAATGATAACAACGGAAGGGGAATATTGTCAAGATAACTGTTAAAATCTCTTTGCTTATCCTCACCCACTCTCCTGTCTTCACCCTGACCTCTCTCCTCTGACCTCTGTGTGTTGACTGCAGGGTCTGGAGGTGTCGTCCAAGGAGGTGGCAGGTGGTAACCTGGAGACCAGCGACTCAGGGGTGGAGTTTAACACCACTGGCCTCCCATTGGACACTGACACTGACGTCCCCGACCAGATTCCAGAATCAGAGGCTGAGACTGAGAGTGTTACCTTCGTCCCAGAAACCAAGCCAAGCCCACCCCCGGTTACCAAACCTAGCCCGGTTCCCGAGATCAAAAAAATTCCTGAACCAGCTCCTGAACCAAAGTTGACCATAACCAAACCCGTTGAGACCAAACTCAGCCCAATCCCAAGCCCGGTCTCCAAGCAGGCTCCAAGCCCCATTGCCAAAACACCTGATCCAGCGAAAACTCCTGAATTGAAAACTCCTGATTTCAAAACTCCTGATCCGAAAATACCTGAATTGAAAACACCTGAACCAACCAAAACTCCCGATTTTAAAACTCCTGAACCGAAAACACCTGAATTGAAAACACCTGAACCAGCCAAAACACCTATTGCTGTGTCTCCAAGCCCGGTGTCCTCTAAGCCAACCCCACCTCTGACCCCTGTCTCCAAACTAACTGCACCCCAACCATCAACCCCTGAACCCCCCAAGCTGGTGACACCAACCCCAGAATCCCCCAAGCCTGTGACACCAATCCAGACTCCGACCCCAACCCCAATGCTGAGCCCTGAACCTGCTCCGACCACCAATGGCACACCTGAACCACCAGCACCTGAATCCAAACCTGACACTGCTCCGGCCCCAGTGGGTCTGATCGAAAGCCCTGTCGCCAAGGCAACCCCTCCTAAAACCCCTGAAGTGGAGGTGACCGCCCCAAGTAGTCCAGCCCTTGAGGCCAAAATGGACACCCCAGCTGAGGACAACACCGCCACCACCGCAACCTGAGAACAGTCCCTGCACTCCTCCAAGGGAAACCCCACAGACCCATTATCCTTTCCTTCTCCACCACTGTAGACAGACAATCGAACACCCCCCTTACCAAATAAGGAAGAAATCACTGCTACTATCGAGGCTGGGACTTCGATTTAACACTTCTAATGCTCGAACATGCTGTAGGTTGTTATGATAGCTAACTCACCTGTACCTAACACTAACATTATCTTTGAGATACTTTTTTCAATTCACAGATACTATTCACAAGATAGGAAATATAAGCAAGCGAGTCCATTTTGTCAGACGTTTTAGCTGTTGTTGTTTCTTATTGAACTTTCTATGCTGCATACTCTTTTTTAGTGTGTAAACTAGAGCATGACTGCCGGTCTGCCAACAAAATCAGTTGCAGAGTTTACAAGTAAAATGTTAAACCGAGCTTCTTTAGATATATTTGACGTTCAGAGGTGTGCAGAATGGTTCCACAACCTTTTACATAGATATAGGAACAAATAAATGGCAAGTGAACATGACTCAATCTAGTTCAACTACATCTATGACCACCTACTCCATTTGTGGAATGATAAAACCTTTGATGACGCCTGCTCTAATCTCAGCATGTGGAAAAACAGACCAAAACGAAAGCACAAACAGCTCGTAAATTTGCAACTGACATTTTTTATCGCATATAATGAAACCAATGCCATGATTTATCCCCTCCAAGGACTTATAAAAGTGACTATGACATAACGTTCTCGTCAAACTGGATGAATTTAAATCACCTTTCTATCAAACTGGACTGGATTCCTTCTCCTTGTGACATTCTCTAGTAGTTTTCCTGAAACCTGGGAATCCGGGAATCTGGAAATGTTCCTGCTGGTCCTCTGCCGTCCTATAGAAACATCTAGAATGCTTGAATGATAAAACATCCTGATACAAAGGATCCCCAGCAACACTAACACCTGAATGCTAAACTCTAACATCAATTCCTTCTGCTAAACTAAGTCTAACTTTTGTTTAAAATGGATGTCTCGTGATTGCGCTCCCAACTACGTGAGAGACTGTATTGGTTATAAGGTGTTGGCCAACTCTGACTGACTGTCCCAGTGGATCTCTAGAATCAGTTTAATCCAAGAGAAAGAGCTTGTTTTGATCCTTGACCTCACCCCAGCACCTGAAGACCCCAAGGACACACCTCAGCACTTTAAGCAATCCCCAGGGAATCTTGGGAAATGTAGTGCTGATTGTTATTGTGCTGACTACAACTATGAGAGTGGGAGAGGGAGAGGAGGAGGGGTCTGGTGAGTGATGTCATTGGCTTAGTCCTAACATTTAAAAAAAGGAATCCTCCCTCCTCTATGTCCTTCTTTACTTCTGTCCTTCCTTCTGTCCTTCCTTCCTTCTGTACTCCCTCTTTTCCTTCCTCTCTTGCTTGCAGCACGTTGTGAAGTACAGTATTACGGCATGGTTTCATCTAGCCGATAGATGTAGTTTTACTCTAGGTCCTGCCCTCTTGACTTCTCATTTATAGATTATGGGTCAGCCTTTATACCCCATGATGACTTACAAAAGTACAGTATGAAAGTATAGTCTTCCCTGAGATAATAGAACAGACCCATGTCAGACTATTCCTTGCCTACACACATCTACATGCATTACAGTCGTCTATGAACTACATACTGGAAGCCTTGAGCCAACTGTAGATGTGTTCCACGGCTCTGATGCCTAGTATGGTGATCTCACAGTACAGTAGACATGCAGTTCTGGTTATTTGCTCCAGCCTAAAACAGACACTTCACAAATTAACCCACTAGCATCCATCCACAGCAATGGATATGATGTCAAATCATGGGTTGATGTGTTCTAATAGACTACCCTATTGCCATTGGTCTCTCTGACTGCCCTAAAAAGGCCCTGCGAGAACTTCACTAACTATTAACTCACTGTACCACCATCTCCAGGACTGTGCCATGACGCCATCTGTCTTTAGTTGCTTGAAGCTATGTTGCTCTAGCCTAGATTTACAGTGCAATAAGACTTCGCTGGTGGTTAAAACTCCTGTAGCCGCTATGTGTTACAAGAGGAGGTGTGCAGATACATTTTGCTTAACAAAAGACATCTCTACCTCAGTGTTTTAACTGACCGTCGTGACAGACACCATGAATGGTACATTGAGTTCAGTGGACTACATCTAAAAGCATTTAGGATATTTAAGAGAAGCGAAAATAGGAGCCGTGTTAAGTTCACCAACACATCAATCAGTTGTTGGAACACATAGAAAGTACATCCATCTTCAACTTCAAACGATGGCCTTTCTCTTTCTAAACACTTCCACAATTCTAAGACGTTTTTTAATGCTAAAATGAATATGAGAGTAATATGAAAGTTAAAAGCCATATGGTAAGATAGAGATATAGATGTTGACAAGTACAGTATATGAATCATGATGAATACAGTATGAATACATTAGTGTTTGAGGGGCCTAAATTATTTGCTATATTGTCATTCAACTGATGTAAGTGATGAAATATCAAGGATTATGTAAAATTCTACCACTGAAGAGATTTGCCTCCACTCTCAATATCGATCTCGATCTCAACCGCAATGCTCGTTAAGCTCTGTTGTGTGGAGCCGTAACACCCATTTAGGCAATACTAAAAGCAGTGTTTATCTGTTTCTACACACACACACACACACACACACACACACACACACACACACACACACACACACACACACACACACACACACACACACACACACACACACACACACACACACACACACACACACACACACACACACACACACAAACACTCGCTTCTGACCCTGCTGACGAGGTTCAGCATTGTAAATATTGCATGTGTAAGGTTTTAAGTCTCCTCTCAAAGGTTGAATGTGTTTAGTGTATAGAATGGTCGTTGTATTGTACTTGATGATATAAAAAAGCTAATCTAATTTCTCACCTGTGCAAAGCCTACATGCTGATTATTGAATATACTGTATACATACAAACTAATCTTCACTAACTTGTCAAATACAACTTGAACAACTGAAAATGGGAAACATAACTGAATAAGTCAATATTTTTCAGTGTCACGGATCTTCGAATAGATCTCTAAAATAATTTGATTGGATTAACTTTTATTAGTACTATTTCAACCCTATGATGATAACACTCACAGTATAACACCCTTACATAACTTATATATATATATATGTATTTAAAAAATACAGAATGATCTATGTCACTTTAAAGATAAAGACGTTTATTGCAGCATGTCCACATGATCTCCTCAAAGACAGTATTATTATTATTCATATTTTTCTGCTTTTATAAAAGCCGTCTGTGTGTGTGGAGGATTGATCAGTCATAGTGTTATCCTCATCCTAACGTGTGTGTGTGTGTGTGTGTGTGTGATTGTACCTGTGTGTGTGTGATTGTACCTGTGTGTGTGTTGTGCGTGCCCGTGTTGTGTGCATGCGTGCGTGTGACACATCATTTTGTATCTGTGTCTAGGTATAAGCCTCTAGCCTATGTGTGTGCAATGAAAAGAAAATCACAACTTCAGCTCTATGTCGACTTCACATATCCTTGCTTAGAAATGATTGTCCTCAATGATCTGCTTATCATCTGACATTTGTTTAGAAACTGGTCTGTGTTTTGTCCAGAGTCAGTATGTGGTTAACATCACATAAACCTGCACCTCTGAGGTGCTCTACACAGAATGACTCTCATCTTTGATTTAGTGCCTCAAATATGAAATCAAATATTCAATGGCTAGTCAGCCTATATTCTATAAATACACTCCAAGAGGCACCGTTTGGTTTATATGATGTAGGGTGGTCTCAGGCTAAACCGCGGTAAAGTACTATATGCAGACCTGACTACCTTATAGGTCTACTGTACTGTATATAGAGACACAACACAGTCAGGAGATACAGAATAGTGTAGTCAGGACAGGAAGTGTTTCATATAAAGCACTCAGACACTCAGTCATGATTGGAAGAGTGATACATGACCTAGTTGCTTGCCATTTGGTTGTCAGGGTTTATTTGAATGTGCATTAGCATGAGATGGATAACATCATGTTGAAGTGTATTGTGTAACTTGGTGAGACAGTAACTGCTGTTCATCTTGGGAATTCAGTGGCACTATTTGTACGTAAACAGCAGGTTGAATTCAAAATGGATGCCAAAGCCTCAAACAGTATTTGAGATCTAGCCCTCCTGAAGTGGAACTGAGATTTGCATGTGGATGAATTTGACATGTTTTATACCACTACTGCATTATAGCGCTTCCCAAAAGAGGGGGTAATGTAACAAACCTACCCTATTTGGGATGGTTGGTTAGTGTCTTGGAACCAGAAGGTTGAGGGTTCAATTCTCTCCCTGGCTGGGACAGACCCCCCCCAAATTTACACCAGTGTTCTCATTGGCGTTCCTTGCACTATGTGAGTGATCTCTCTCTGCCCTGATTCTGATTCTGTCTGTTTACTCCTTCTGCTGTGATGGAGTGTGTAGCGCTCTGTAGTCTGTTGATCTCCCTCCTCCCTTTTTTCACAACACAACACACAGGCGTTTTGTAAAGGAAAGGTGTTATTTTCTTTATTTCATGTCTAAAAAAAACATAACGAAGAATAAACAAAAGATTATGAGAAAAAAATCTAGTGTCCTTGTCATTGATTCTGTACTTTTCCAAAGCTTTGAATTTGTCCTAATGTTATTCGGGTAGGTAGGTAGGCCATAACGTGTGTGCACTTAGATTTTACGATCTCATTTCGTGGAGCACTTTTCTCCTAGCTGTCTATCTGGCACACCGTGCATAGTGTAAGATATCATACTAATGGCCGCGTTCACTGAGGAAGCCTTGGTCTCTGTAAATGTGACGGTGTTGTCATGCTACCTCACGTCAGTCATCTTACTCAATGTCACACACATTTAGTTATTTTCCCACAGTGTCACACTCTCCAGTGTCACCCTGTGTGTCCTCTTCCTCCCTCTTCCCACCCCCTCCCCTACATTTCTCCCATACCCATGCCACAATAGATACATCCCAAATGGCACCTTATTCCCTATTTAGTGCACTACTTTTGTACTAGGGTCCATGGGCCCTGGTCAGAAGTAGTGCACTATATAGGGAATAGGGTGACATTTGGACTGCTGACAAAGTGTCACAGCTATGGATGCATGACCACAGTATTTATAGATGGGCCAAAGGTAACATCATTGTGCAGTTAACCCCTACTGTTAAGTCCTGAGGCCCTGTGGTATCTACCCCCACTAGGATACTGGCATTTGGCCTTTGCTCATTTTTGGGACTTGTTTTCGATACCTTAGTCTGGTTTTTCTACATTCATAACCTATTATGTGACAATATGACAAAACTATCACATTCTGGTGTTATGAGCACAGACCAAGGTTTTGTGTTAATTTGTTTACCTATTTATTTGTGTATTTAATGCCAATAAAATGTCAATATTCAAACCACAATGCAAACAACTGAACGCAATGGCATAAATATGAATTGATAGTGCTATACCATAGAGCTGGTTAGGTACATGTCAGTGGAGGCGTGTGGGAGGATGGGCTCATTGTATTGGGTGGAATGGAATAAATTGAACAGTATCAAACACATCAAACATATGGAAACCTCGTTGACTCCGTTCCATTGATTCCATTCCATTGCAATTAGCCCGTCCTCCTATAGCTCCTTACACCAGCTTCCCCTGGTAAATGTAAATGCATATCATAAACTCATTGGATTTTTTAACTGATACAATTTACATCATGCTTCCAGCCAGCTATGAAATTATACCAGAAACACACACTGTATAAAACAAACCATTTACAAATTCTCTCTATCCTTCCACCGCATCCACAAACAAAATATACTCCAGTACAACCTTGGTTCTCCTTGGTTCTCTGTACTCTCATATAGAGGGGCTGAAGAGGTTTAGGGGACCCAGGTTCCTCCCATCGTCCGTGTCACATGGGTTATAGAAGGGGATCAGCGGAACGAACACCGTTTCCATGGAGAATGTGTACAGTGGCGTCATGGTAACAGCGTTATAGAACGCTACTTCCTCCTTCTCACAGTCTAAGAACACTCCGATCCGGACGGGCTTGATGGACACCGGGACCTTGGTGGGTTTGGGGTCTGTACAGGCCAAGATGGCCCCTCCCTTCAGGGATAGGGTCCAGAGACCGTTACTGGTCCCGCTGGAGTCCATCTCCCCCCGGGGGACGTCCTCCCTGGCCACACCCAGCCGCCACGCTGTCTTGCGGCCCACCTCCACCTCCCAGTAATGGCGTCCGATGATGAAGCCTTCTCGGCCCATGACACTGTAGTAGTAGTGGAAGCAGCGGGGGTTGGGAGGCTGCTCCTCCTCCGAGGCCTTGGGGATAACTTTGTCCTCCTCGAACCACACAGAAGTGCAGCTGGGGGAGAGGGTGAGGAGGGGGTGGGCTGTCTCTGGGTCAAAGGTCACTTCAGTGATATCTGGGGGGTGGGGGGGGGGCTCAGGTGAGTTGCATTGTTGTAATCTAGAATTGTCTAATGGTATATGTGTAAGTGGATCCCTTTAAGTAGGAATGTAAAAAACAGATATACCAGTACATTGGCACTACGTCACTAGAAGGCGTAATCTCTTAAATTCAGCATTATACACATTTTATAACAAACAATACTATAACAATACTAATGTCACAGAAGGATATGATGTTCATTACTTGGGTACAGGCAGCTCTTCATGTGTTTCCATATCCTGTACTGGATGGGCCCCACAAAGTGTGCTGATCGCACCTCCACATCCACCTGCGGAGGCGGTATGAAAGCCACCTGGGACCTGGGGGGGGATGAGAGAGGGAGAGGTGCAGGGGAAGAGGAGTGCAAAGATGGATGAGAAAGGGAACGAAAAGAATGTGAATGGAAATGAGTGAGAAAGAGAGGGTAGAGAGAGTGAAGAAAGAAAGTGGAATGCCAAAGAGAGAGAGAGAGAGAGAGAGAGAGAGGAGGAGAGAGAGAGAGAGAGAGAGAGGGGGAGAGAGGGGAGAGGAGAGAGAGAGAGAGAGAGAGAGAGAGAGAGAGAGAGAGAGAGAGAGAGAGAGAGAGATGCCGAAGTTGCAAGGTGAGAGATTATGGCCGATCAGGAGAAGGGAGTGATTTGTGACACGAGAAATAGATGGAGTCATAATCAGTTAAATAATTAAATATAAACACTTGCCTTTTCAAGAGGTCTTGAATCTCCTTCAGAGAGAAAAAAGGAATGGTCATAACAGTAGTGAAAGACTTAAAGCACTCAAAACAACATTGCACATAACAGTGTATTTGTTCCATTGATAAAGGTGCCCTCGTGAACTCAATATGCAGTTCATATTCTCTTTCAATCATTGTTTGGTGCCAAACCTCAGCTAGTCCTCCAGGACTGCACTGTGTGTTGCTTTTTGTCCACCAACCTTTTAATGAGAAATTGATTTAGACCTGCAAAAGCAGGCAAGTAGACTCTTTAGCCAATGATTGATCAAATTAGTGCCAGAAGAGAAGGCTATAAGCTGACACGGTGGTCCTTGAGGACTGCAATGTCAGCGTAGGTTAGCTGTTGTGGAAGCTGAAAGCAGCATCCAGTAGATTCTGTGGAGGTACTCCAAGCTTCTCATTCCCCTGACCCTCCCCAAATCGCTCCCTCCCTCCTGCCATTCATCACATTCTCTGTAACACTTTGCTCTCCAACCTTTCATCATAAGACCTGGACGGTGGTCGTAATAATGACATGAGTTGTCATAAACAATTATGACAGTTTGTCTCATCTTATAATCATTGATGTTGGCCAACTCTCCTCATGGAGGGCTACTGCAGTGTGCAGGCTTTAGTTCCAGCCCTGCACTAGATTTACATGAACATTTTAGTAATTTAGCAGACGCTGTTATCCAGAGCGATTTATAGTTAGTGCATTCATCTAAAGATAGCTAAGTGGGACAACTACATATCACAGTCATAGTAAGTACATTTGTCCTCATTAAAGTAGTTATCAGCAGTCAGAGCTAGTAAGAGGGAAAGTGAAGTGTTAGTTCCCAAAAAGCTATTTTTTGGGGGTGGGGGGAGGTGCGAGCAGGGGTTGCAAGGGGGTGCTGTGGGATTAAACCTTTGGTTAAACCTAAAAATAACATAAATGCAAACTAATACACAAAACATTAAGAACATCTGCTATTTCCATGACATAGACTGACCAGGTGAATCCAGGTGAAAGCTACGATTCCTTATTTATGTCAAGTGTTAAAACCACTTCAGTCAGTGTAGATGAAGGGGAGAAGACCGGTTAAAGAAGGATTTTTAAGTCTTGAGATAATTGAGACCTGGACATGATGTTCTTAATGTTTTGTACACTCAGGGTATATACAGTAGAACTACTTTTGTTCATGTTGTACCAAGTAGATTTTTCACTCTGGAATTACCTATCCAAATGAAATACATTTCCTGTTAATCAAGATAGTAAATTGGTTCCATAACATGAAATAATTCATCCAAACACTTTCTTTACATAATATTTCCACATTAACTGGTTACGATATTGTAACCAAATGGTAACCATCTCATCATTAGACACCTTTCCATGCACTTTAGTATCACAGTTCTTAAGCAGATATCATTTAAGTTCCAGTGCTGGCAGTGAACATATGATCATTAAAAAAACAGAACACATTACCAGGAATGACATTCATTCCCACAGGTGGCCAAAAATAACCAACAGAAAGCCACGCCCCCAATAGGCCATGCCTCCAACAATTCTGATAGGCTGGCACTGCTACATTGCTCTCACCACTATGCAACATTGATGCCCATGAGGTGTTGAAAGCAATTTAGAAGCTTTCATTCAATTAAAAAAATCACATTGATCTGTCAAATTCGTTATTTGATTTCAGGCAAATTGAATAGAATAGGTTGAACGAACCAAATATTAATTTAGGATCATACCATTTTAAAAAGCACTTCAGATAAACAACAGTGCCATCCCTCTTTTTACAGTGTAGAGGTGCAGTGCTAGAACAATAGCCTGAACACCCTAACTCACTCACTTTGAGCAGTCTGGGACTGTCTTCCTCGGCCAGTTTGTTGTTTAGCGTGGCAATGCCTCTCTCCAGATCTCTTCCCTGCATGGCGATCTTCTTCTCCCTCTCCCTAAGCAGCTTCACCCTCTTCTCTTTCTCCTTCTTCAGTCGCTCCATGTCCATGGTCTCCTCTTCGTCCAGGAAGCGATGGAGGTTCTGGAACTCAGCTCGGACCTCCCGTTCCAGATTATCAAAACATCTCTGAGAGATAGATAGAGAGACAGACTTTACTCTTTTGTGTAGTAGGTTTTACTATGTTTTGTTACTATATAGTGGGTAGTGGAAGGATACTAGCCTGGTTGGGAGACACAGAATTTTCAGCTTTAGCCAACACGCATCAGTTACAGTACGTTAATTTTAATGCTAAATATGTAAATACTACAAAATACTTATCATAATGTTGCTGGATAACATTTCTCACCACTATCAGTCAAATTGCTTGTAATATTACTGACACACTAATACATTCACAGATGATCATATTCAGGACTGAATGAAATAATCAAGGGAATAAGACATGAAAAGTAAATGACAGTGGAAATGATGCATTGGCAGCCAGCACCGTACCTCTACACCAACAGACCATATGTACGTCTCTCTCTCTGCCTCCCAGCACTCGTCTACCTCATGCTTTATTCTTTTAATAGCCTGGATCAGCTTCTCCTGTAACAGGCACACAGACAAACATGAGGGGAGAGGAGAGAACAGAAAAACAGACAGAGAAACAATGTCAAATAGTGACAGAATAGTGACTTAAGTTATTTAACTAAAGAGTAAGTTTGCATGCATGTATTTAGATAATCGTTTTCCCTATGAGTTTAGAAGTCATTTATTTATTGAAAGTGATATTGTTGTGCCATTGAAAATGTACTTTAAAAAATGTCCCATCGATACAGCCTATTAGATTTTATGGGAGAGCCTTTTCCCAAACACAACCTCTTTCATAATTAATTAAACGTTCTATTGCCTGACTTTCCTTTAGACATAAACCCAAGGGTAAAAGTATAAACTTTTGCAGCTTACCTTATGGTCAGGGAGAAGGCTTTTATTGTAGTTGTTGTTGGTGTCTTTTATGTGATTTTTGTACATTCCAATTTCTCCTAACGAGACGGGAAAGCAAACAAGGGACTCTTGGCAATGACAAGAGGGAACTAAAGAGGTGTAATAAAAGAGAGGGACAGTAAAGATGAAGAGGGAGGGACAGTGACAGTGACATAGAATTGAAGGACAAGAGAAAATTATAAATTAGAGAGAACGATAGAGATACACAGAGAGAAAGAGAGATACACAGAGAGAAAGAGAGATACACAGAGAGCGAGACAGACAGACAGAGAGATACAGAGAGAGCGAGACAGATAGACAGAGAGAGATAGGGAGAGACAGATAGACAGAGAGCAGATATGGAGAGAGAACCCAATAGGAAGAGATACCCTCGCTGAGGTCATCAAAACAATTAGCATGAAGAGAGAATGAGTGTCATACATACATCCAACCAGTCAAATGGAGATTTATCTAGAAACAATTAAACAGACAAGGGTCACCATCAAACACCATCCGACAGTAGCCTTCTCCCTCTCTCTACATGCAGCTTGGCTGAAGACTAACGTCCATTAGCACTGAGGAGAAAGGGAGGGAGGGAAGGAGGGAGCCACAGCTGCTGGCCAGGATGGGCAGGCAGGCAGCAGCGATTTATGGCATTGCACGGTGGAGAAGATTCTATTTCTGTCTGCTGTTGTCATTCTGGAAACAAAAGAGGGAATCGGTCAGGGGATAGAATCAGGCAGTGGGTCGGGATGTAGGGGGATATCATTTTTCATAGGGAGGGGTTTGCCTGGAAGGGATAGGAGAGAGAGGCTGTGTATTTATTTTGGTAGGCCTATGTTGTTTTCGTACTAATGTATCTAGGGCGTATGGAGAGGGCAGTATGACAACTGTAAACAATAAAATGTTGGTGTTAAAACTTAACATAAATATTGGTAGATGTAGGACTAACTGAGGTCAGTTTCCATCTGTTCTTCCTTCTCTTCTTGACATAAAGAAAACAGAGTGGGGAGCACTGGTATAAAAGCAAGCAGTTAGCATTTTCTCAGGCAATATTCTCCCCCTCAGAGACAAACACACACACAAACATGTATGCATACACACACTCTCTCCTTGCCTTCCTCTCTCCCTCTAGCATTCTCCCATTCTAATACACTCAAACGCATGCACACATGCACACACACACACACACACAGACTGGCTGGTTGGCTGTGTGTGTGCAGAGGTAGCATGACTCATCTCTGGAATGTTCCTCATCTATAATTCATTGTCCTGGGTCCTGACGATGTGACTGCTGTGTGCTCTGCTGAAGTGAGCAAGCTGCACTTTCAGCGCCATAAACCAAACTACTGTAGTCTACTCCAGTATTGTGGGTGGACAGAATACAGAACACTAGCACAATGCATTATTATGAATATTACTCACATGCAGAGGTTCACACACTAAACATGATTCACTTGTTGTAATAGGCAACAGAACAATTATCTATAGGAAATGCGGTTGCTTTTGTATCCCATATATTTCTGTATTCAAGGTCATCTTGTTTGGGCTATAATCATTAGTTGATAAGACCTATTGTTCATGGGTATGACTAGCTCTCACTCTCCATAAAATAGCCAAGATCCCTCGTTTACGTATATTATTTATGTGACCATTGCAGGGGTTAGGTTATTTTCCTTCATTCTGGCTCTATGTCTGGCCCCGCCAACTGTTTTAAATGTCACTTCCAGAGCTTGAAAATGACTCCCAACTAGTGGTGAGGTGAGGCTTTAATGGGTGCAACTGTAGGGTTAGTTTGTAAGGTCATTTTTCTTCCCTTTTCCCCATCCTTTTCTCTTCACCTTTGCATCATAAAGTGTAAGGAATTCACTCCAGTAGGCGGAAATACAGGCGGAAAAGACAAATACATGAGAAAGCAATAGGGAGGTTGCGCCCAGTCTCACAATCCAGTACATTTCAGTTGGTTGCAATCCGCTAATACAAATTTTAAAAAGAAGAATGGCGCGCACACACACACACACACACACACACACACACACACACACACACACACACACACACACACACACACACACACACACAACACACACACACACACACACACACACACACACACAAAACGAAAGTACACGCCAGTACAGTAGATGGCGGTATACGCGAACTGACAACCAAATCCTAACGAAGAAGAAGAACAGACGTAAACAAAGAGCATGTCGTACATATTCATTCAAACGAGAGGTATGAAGGATTTTTCATATTAATTCAAGCTATTTAACTTTATAATGACATGGTTTCGTCTCCTTATTATCCTACTTGCAAGCGTTTTCAGTTGCTATTCTTCTGCTTCCAGCTAAATACTTAAAAAAAAACTACGATAATGCACTGGAAAGGCTAGCAGTGAGCTAGCCAACAAGCTGTTGTTATATGGCTAACATAACCACGACACTAACAATTTCCCTACCGGTATAGCAGGACCACTGACGGTTCAACCACAGCGTCAGAAATGCCGATATGGAGGTGGACTACAAGCAGAACTACACAAATCTCAAACGCAAATTGAAATTCATGGTTTATGTGAGTATTAATGTTTAATCCAATTGTCAATGACGTGCTATTATTATTATATCACCTATTGGCCAAGGAACTGTAATTTACAGAGTTGAACTGTTGTATTTCGCTACTTGTCTCCGTTTAGGAGCAGGAGTGTTTTCAGGAAGAGCTCAGAAGATCCCAGAAGAAGCTGCTCAGAGTGTCCAGAGATAAAAGGTGGGTGGGTGAATCTACAAGTTTGTTTTGTTTGGACAGATGGGGTGTATTTATTTGTCACACTGTAGCAAAACCTTTTACCACGATGTGATACTGATACTTTTCGGGGCTGTACCTACAATGTGTGTGTATGTTTGTTTTGGATAGTGTGTGTGAGAGTGTGTGAGAGTGAGTGAGACGGGAAGTTGCCCTTCCCACCAGAGTATTTAGCTCCACCAGCTGAGAGAATGAAGAAAGAGATAAAGGCGCCCAAACACAAGAAAGAGACATCAGGGAAGGGGAGGAGGAGGAGATCACAGATGAGGGAACAGACATGTTGCACGTAGGCTGTTGAGTTAGGGTCTAGAATAGAGTGTTTCTACAGTATAACTGCACTACATATGACAGGTTAGGTGCAGGCCTACAGTAGGCTATAGGAAGGTCCATAACATTGGGACATCATCAATGAAGTAATGTACTGCCATAATATCCTGGACTCTTTTCATTTTCAATTACTGACCATTCATTTAAAGGGTTATTCTTCCTCAGTAGACAAACCACATCCCAGATGGAACCCTATTCCTACCCCAGAGGGCTCTGGTCAAAAGTAGTGCACTATAAAGGAAACAGGGTGTCATTTGGGACTCAGTCCAAGTCATCTACCCCTCTCTTTCTCCATTGCATCTCTCATTCCATCTTCCTTTTACCTCCCTCCACTTAGGTGGTGGCCCCTTTAGCAGCCAACTTCCCAGCGGGCCCGACTGCCCCTCCCACATCCAGCGCCTCGTTCAACTGGGTGCCCAGGCAGATACTGAGTGGAGACGAGGGAGGTGGAGAGAGCGACGGAGACTCAGACAGAGGAGACGACAACAGGGGGGAAGGAGAAGAGGCTGACCTTGTCATCGATATAATGGAGACGTTATGTTTTCTACCAATGACTTTTAAAAATGAAATTGCATTAAAGTGGTAACATTTCAGGTGACTGTGGTAGTTGTTGTTGAAAGCCTAATGGACTGGTAGTATAGTGTATAGTATGTGCTGCACAGACATGCAGTACTGCGCTTTTACTCAAAACAACTGTTTCTGAAATTGGCTGTGCCTGGAGACAAAAGCCTTTTATGCTGCGTTCATAACCAAATGGGAAGGTGGTTTTTACCTCTTACAACTGGAAAAAATCCACATGAACGCCCCTTCAACTCGTAAAATCTAGTAGGAAACTCGTCTGTCATCCCTGAGCTCTGACTTCTCGCACATGCTGACCTCTGACGTCACCTACTAAGGAAATTACCTCGATAACAGCATTTTCGGCAGTTAAATGTAATTTTTTTTACAAGCATTATAACTGTACTTTTAGTTTATGGTTGACACCGATTGTTGGTCATTAGCCAGTCAGCGTTTCTCAACGAGTTAAGAATGCATCCAACTGTTATTTACGACTTGACAACTGGTAATTAGTACCTTCCCACTTGGTTATGAACGCAGCATGTAGCCCAACCCAAAACTATCACACCCAAAAGCCATGCAGCTGTTAGTATGGAATGCATCCAAACAACCTAAATCTACAGACAAAGGAAATAATGAGTGTCTTTGCTATAGACTAAGAACTGTGTCTGTGAATATAATAAGGAACAGTGTGACACTGTCGGAAAATGAATTATGCACTGATAAAGATTTTTCTTGGTGGAAAATACACATGTCAAACTATTAGCCTAATCTCCCTCAGATGTGCATTGATGTGTAGCCTAACCCATAAAAGGAATTCTCCTACCTGACTGTCAGGCCCAAGGGTGCACTGAAGACTCCATGTGATCCCAGTCATAACACGTAGCAGGACAAATCTGGTTTGTGACCCCCTATGTCAGAGTTCACATAGGTGAAGAGCTTAATTATTATGCTCTCGTCTTTCCTCTCTTGTCATCTCACAGAGATTGCAATGGATTGAATTGGATGACTCCTATCAATTTGAGAGTGGATACATTTCCCCATTTCCCTCAGCTTTACCAAACCAAGTGGCCACTGAAACACAAAATCTAAAATAATTTTGTCTTTATAGCAGAGAAAATGTAATTCAGTCAATAGAATCTACTTTGGAACATTGGTGGTGGATAGATATACTGTGTGATATTCAACACTAGGCCACTGCTGTAAAATATACCGCTGTGGTTTCACTGTGCACCCTAATAGTGCATGCATAAGCACTCAGCTAAAATAAAGTCAGCACTTTCTAAGAGGTGTGTGTTTTACCAGAGAAAATGAGCCATTGAGCTGTCAATCAGACAGCCAAACCTTGTGGAAACATTGTTTGGGAATGCAGACTTACAGGTAATAGGAACCGGTTACTGGGTGTGGGTCTGCTGTGTGTACCTAACAGTAATGAGAGGTAAAGGTGTAACCAAAAAGATCTATGAAAGAGAGGAAGGAGGGAGAGCCAGGTAGAGGTGTAGCTAGAGGGAGAATGTGTCTGTGTGAGGGAGGGAGGGACGGAGGGAGAGTGAGCTTGTCAATGAGGGAGGGAGAAGCAGAGTGTAAGCAAGACTGTGCCCAGACACAGACAGCACAGCACACACAGTCCAAGGAGAAAGACATGGGTGGAGACGCTGACAGGGTGGAAGAGAAAAAAGAAGGGAGAGATTGAGAAAGGGATAGAAGAACGGCATACCAGAGATTCCCTGGCTGTCAACCCTAGCTACCGGCCATTATCCTCTCCCATCTGCGTAGATACAGCACAAACCTCTGGATTATTTACCAGCCTCTCTCTCTGTGAGTGTGTGGGATTGCTGAGTTCACCATGCTGCTGCTGCGGTGGTGTCCTGCTGGTGTCAGTGTCAGTACTGCAGGGTGGGCAGGGTGGATCTGGCTGGGGCTGACTCTGACTCTGGAGCTGTCTCTACCAGTCACGGCACTATCAGAACCAGACCCAGGCTTCTCCCTCTGCAGACAGAGCTTCTACAGACAGACCCCTCCCCTGGGCCTCTCAGTAGGTGGGGGGCCCCTCCTGACCCCCCTCTGTCACAGGCTGCCAGGGGGACAGTCGTTCGCCACGCTCTACCACCCGACCTGTGACGCAGCTGTTTACTCTGCCTTTCATCTCAGCCAAGGATGGGGGGTAAGGGAGGATTATTTTATTTCTATGATGTGGAAACAGTGGAATCATTGTCATGCATGGACTGCGTAAGCACTACCTTGTACAGTTTAGTGTACATTCTCAACACAATCACACAGGTTATAGCGGACATGATCAAACCAACTGTATACCACACTTTTCCTCCAGTTGTTTTACAATAATGTTTTTGTGATATGAAACTTGTTCAAGTGAAAGGAAACTCTCGTCCTGTAGAGGCAGTCAACTTACTGTTGATATCAACATTCCATGCAAACCTGGCCTTGTTAAAACAAGTCAGAGTGAACAGAAAGATGAATGTGAACAACAGTTTGATATTTGACTCAGATGTCTGTCAGGAGACAAGCTCCCTAACACTCACAAGACTAGAATGGTCTGCATGGTATATTATTTCTGCCATGACACCTGAGTAAAAGACGTCCTCCTCTATTTACAAACTGCATTGACACTAAATGTACTGTAATGCACAGTAGGCTTTACCCAAATAAGGGCCAAACATTAATTAATCATGATGTTAATACTAATTGCAACCTATCTCCTTAGACAGAGAAGGAGGAAGAGGATGCCATAGGGGAGGAGAAAGAGGACGAAGGGTCCCAGGTGATGACCCCAGCCCTGCTCCAAGGGGATGTGGTGGGGGGTAAACCCCAAGCTCATTCTGACTCTCCCCTCCACCAGTGGGGCTCCCTGGCCAGAGAGCTGATCCAAAGCAGCATCCTGCCCCAGTGTGGCTCCACAGGGGGCCAGCTCTACGTCCTGACAGGAGCCACAGGGCTCAGGCTGGGGTCCGGGATGGAGGAAGGTGGGGATGGGGGGTGTGAGGCTGGGGTGCAATGGTCTGCAGTGTGCTGTGCTGGTCCAGAGGGACAGAGTGGGTTCAGTGTGGGGGTAGTGAAAGAGACAGGGGGAGGGGAGAGGGTGGTGAGTGTTAAGGAGCTGGAACACATGATTGGAGTGACAGATCTATTTTCAGAGGGTTGCGGAGAAGCAAATGGGGAAACGGAGGGAGACATAGTGACACTGCTCAGTGATGTGATGGTCGGAGTCGTAGAAAAGCAAAGAGCGATCGCAAGGCCAGACGCCATTGAGGAAACACTAGATGAGACTACTGACCGAAGCATAGAGGCACTACCTGCCGACACAGAACCTCTCATCACTCCTTCAGTGGACAACGAGACACTGGCTTCTGAGTCGGACACAGAGTCGTCCAGCAACCCTCTGGTGTATATCATCACCTCCTCTGTCTCCCTGCTCATGGCCCCTCTACGCCCTGTAGTCTCCACACTCATTGGGATCCCTGGACAGGTGATTAATGATGGAATGCAATACTGTGATTGAATTGAATTGAATTTATTTTGTGTAACAGACATATTAAACAAAATGTACAAGGTGGACTCAGAGGATATCACTTGAAAGTATTAATTAAAACGCTCGTTTCCAAAGTGGTCCTCGATGGTAAAAACAATAACACATGATGGATCCATATCCTTTTATGTTTTTGATCACAAAAATATGTTTCTGTTATAACAGACAATATCTTGTAACAGAGCATATCTCCTCTCCTCGCCTAGGTGGCCTTTGTCCTACAAGAAGACCTGGGGGTCCTGTCTGCCCTGCCAGGCGACATCCTTTCTGTGTTCTACAACATGGCGTCTGACCTGGTTTCTGGGGTCGGCTCAGTCACAGGCCTGATACTTGGTGTGGGGGAGATGTGCTTCTCTACCCTGTATTGCATTACAGCCCCACTGGTGGGCTCCCTGTTCACCAGCTGCCAGGACGGGGTCACAGGGGTGGGCACCCTGGCCTGGGATGGGGTGGGCATATTCAGGGGGATTGTGGACCGTGCCTGGTGGGTGTCCAGGGTGGTCGGGGACCAGGCGTGGGAGCAGGGTGGGGGGTTTGTGGGGTCGGTGGTGTCTGAGATGGGAGGGCAGGTGAAGGCAGTGGGTGGGGGAATGGGGAAGCTGGCGTGGAGGTGTGGGAATGGGGTGGGAAACGTGGTGAGGTTGGCAGGAGGGCTAGTAGTAGGGAGCACGGAAACGGTTGTGGAGAATGTGATGGAGGTCTTTGGGCAGGACCAGAACTGTGGATGGTTTGGGTCTACAGAGAATGTTCATCAATAACATTGCAGATTTATTGCAAACCTTGGAAATTGTGTATCTTGTTCTTATAAAGTATGTAAATATGCACCAGATAGCAAGAGGGAATTGATGGGAACACCACAATGCCAATGTCTCTTGCTAAGCTGTCTTAATATAAATGCATAGTTAGGCACACAACACATGTTCATGTGTTTTGCTCCCTAAAGTAGATTACTTCTACTTCTACTACTTCTTAGTTGTAAAGAAGCAGGATCCCAAAAGACTAAAGCTGAGATGAATGGTGTATATGTCAGAAAGTGAAGCTGGGTAGCCCCATGGGTGTGCTGGCCATTTGATCAATTACAATATGGTATTATTTTGGGGAAACATGCTTTGACTGTGTGAGTTCATATGGTAATATGTTAGAATTGATGTTACTTTATGAACTATATGCTTGCTTGATTAAAAAAAGGATAATTGATTGATCACACCCACTCAGACTAATGCAATTTATTCATTTGTCTATCAATATATTTGGCCTTAAAGCTGGATAGTTTTCATTTGCACATTCATAACACTGCAATAATTGGTCTGAGTGAGAGTATGGACAAATGTCATTGTCAATTCGGAAAAGGCATTTTTACAGGCCGTCTTGATGTGGCAGAAATGAATCTGACCAAAGCGTCCTTCGAACCAAACATGTGCGCAACATTGCGTAAGACGGCCGACTCCTTACACTGCTTATCTGGAACTCATGAGTTGACGTCCCTTTCTTATTCATTCAAAGGTATGGACAACTTTTGCAAGTGCCATTTAGTTTAAAATGATGTATTATATCAAACGTTTGTTTACGTAATTAATGGTGTCCATGCAGGCGAATAACTACCACTTTTTCGGTAAAAATCAGAGGGATGGGGCTGGTGAAGTGTAACAACTCTCAAATTCATAGATGGAGCTATGGATGCAAGGACTGACCATTCATGATCTCAACATGATAGTTTAAAAAAAAAAGTATTTGTTTACATTTAGCTAACGTTACTTTGGTTACAAACATTGGAGTAAAACAAGCTTATATGTTGGGTTCTGATGGGCTACGACCATTGAACGAAGCTCATGAGGCATTTAGCTATGTTATATTTTTCAAGAATGAATGGGTACATATAATTTATTTACAATAAACTTCCTTCACCATGGAGTAGAGGTTAGTCCGCTAATGGTTAAGTTAGCTAGCTAGCCTGTTAGCATGTATTTTCTGTTTGACAGGTTAGTTGCACTAGAAAATATTGCATGAGTCGATGCGTAGCTATCTGCGCACATCTCTGTTTGTGGAACTGTCTGTTTACTCACCATATTTTTAGCTAACGTTAGCGTTTGTTACCTGCAAGAGATGTCACGTTAGTATAGCATAACATAAGTTAGCATAAACAAACATGCCCAAAACAGTAACGGTACTGCCTACTGTTATGTAGCTAGCCTGCTAGTTTTAGCTGAGATTGGATGACTTGTGAAGTGGTTTGCATCCAATAGTCTGTACTATTTCATGAAGCCTTATATATTGCCAGCCATTATATTGTCTGACATACCCATCTCCGTTATCATTCTCCCCCCTTTCCTAGGGATGGCTTCGCTCCACATCTCCCACCACCCTGATGACTTCAGGAGCCTCATGGCCCTGGTCGCTGCAGAGTTCTGCCCCTCTCGGCCCTGCACACTCATAGAGGACCCTCCTCCCTCCCTGGCCCTGTGCTCTCGCCCCAGCCTGGTGCTGGGCTCTGGGGGAGGTGAGGTGCTCTCTGGGGCCAGTGCTGTTGCATGGTACCTAGCCTCTCAGGGGAAGAGGATAGGGTCGAATGTTAAGCAGGAGAGCCAGGTGTGGCAGTGGCTCAGCTTTGCAGACAATGAGCTGACTCCTGTGTCCTGTGCTGTGGTGTTCCCACTGCTGGGGGTGATGGGAGTGGATAAGAAGGTGAGGGTCTCACCACTGGCAGCAACCCATGCAGTCACAAACACAAATAGGAGTATAATGGTGAATATTTGCTTAATTTCAAATGAATTGGACTATGGGAGTGATTGAACAATGACAAAGCAAGTAGAGGGAACACTAATCTGGAATAAAACACAGCCCAAGACTAATTCCTGTGTTAACATTGTTGATTACCAATTGTTTATTCTGATTCTGATGATTCTATGCAGCTTCAGCAGAGTTCTCATGCTGAGATGATGCGCGTGCTATACGTTCTAGATAGGAACCTGGAGCCTAGAACATTCCTGGTGGGAAACAGCCTCACTCTGGCCGACATCGCTGTGGCAACTGCAGCACTCCTGCCCTTCAAATACGTGAGCCAAGTCTTTGTTAACATTTATCTTATATGTATATCCTCTTCCTCATTCTTTAAAGTTAGGAAGAAGTGAAAGTACTTGTCTTCTGTTAACAGACTGTCTGGTAAGTGACTGCTGGGGTGTGTTTATTACGTCTTGCAACAGAACATGTTTACCGTTTAAGAACTAAATGGAAGCAAATGGAGCACGCAGAACAAAACGGGGGGCCTACCTGCGTTTGTCCTATAGAAACACTCGTTTTCGTTGTATAAAACATTTTCCATTTGGAGGAAACCGTTTCTCTTGCAAAACGTTTTGCAACAGACAAAACATTTAGCAACAGAATTGGTGTAATGAATAATCAAATCAAATCAAATTTTATTTGTCACATACACATGGTTAGCAGATGTTAAATGCGAGTGTAGCGAAATGCTTGTGCTTCTAGTTCCGACAATGCAGTGATAACCAACAAGTAATCTAACTAACAATTCCAAAACTACTGTCTTATACACAGTGTAAGGGGATAAGGAATATGTACATAAGGATATATGAATGAGTGATGGTACAGAGCAGCATACAGTAGATGGTATCGAGTACAGTATATACATATGAGTGTGTAGACAAAGTAAACAAAGTGGCATAGTTAAAGTGGCTAGTGATACATGTGTTACATAAGGATGCAGTCGATGATGTAGAGTACAGTATATACATATGCATATGAGATGAATAATGTAGGGTAAGTAACATTATATAAGGTAGCATTGTTTAAAGTGGCTAGTGATATATTTACATAATTCCCATCAATTCCCATTATTAAAATGGCTGGAGTTGGGTCAGTGTCAATGACAGTGTGTTGGCAGCAGCCACTCACTGTTAGTGGTGGCTGTTTAACAGTCTGATGGCCTTGAGATAGAAGCTGTTTTTCAGTCTCTCGGTCCCAGCTTTGATGCACCTGTACTGACCTCGCCTTCTGGATGATAGCAACAGGCAGTGGTTCGGTGGTTGATGTCCTTGATGATCTTTATGGCCTTCCTGTAACAACGGGTGGTGTAGGTGTCCTGGAGGGCAGGTAGTTTGCCCCCGGTGATGCGTTGTGCAGTCCTCACTACCCTCTGGAGAGCCTTACGGTTGAGGGCGGAGCAGTTGCCGTACCAGGCGGTGATACAGCCCGCCAGGATGCTCTCGATTGTGCATCTGTAGAAGTTTGTGAGTGCTTTTGGTGACAAGCCGAATTTCTTCAGCCTCCTGAGGTTGAATAGGCGCTGCTGCGCCTTCTTCACGGCGCTGTCAGTGTGAGTGGACCAATTCAGTTTGTCTGTGATGTGTATGCCGAGGAACTTAAAACTAGCTACCCTCTCCACTACTGTTCCATCGATGTGGATAGGGGGTGTTCCCTCTGCTGTTTCCTGAAGTCCACAATCATCTCCTTAGTTTTGTTGACGTTGAGTGTGAGGTTATTTTCCTGACACCACACTCCGAGGGCCCTCACCTCCTCCCTGTAGGCCGTCTCGTCGTTGTTGGTAATCAAGCCTACCACTGTTGTGTCGTCCGCAAACTTGATGATTGAGTTGGAGGCGTGCGTGGCCACGCAGTCGTGGGTGAACAGGGAGTACAGGAGAGGGCTCAGAACGCACCCTTGTGGGGCCCCCGTGTTGAGGATCAGCGGGGAGGAGATGTTGTTGCCTACCCTCACCACCTGGGGGCGGCCCGTCAGGAAGTCCAGTACCCAGTTGCACAGGGCGGGGTCGAGACTCAGGGTCTCGAGCTTGATGACGAGCTTGGAGGGTACTATGGTGTTGAATGCCGAGCTGTAGTCGATGAACAGCATTCTCACATAGGTATTCCTCTTGTCCAGGTGGGTTAGGGCAGTGTGCAGTGTGGTTGAGATTGCATCGTCTGTGGACTTATTTGGGCGGTAAGCAAATTGGAGTGGGTCTAGGGTGTCAGGTAGGGTGGAGGTGATATGGTCCTTGACTAGTCTCTCAAAGCACTTCATGATGACGGAAGTGAGTGCTACGGGCGGTAGTCGTTTAGCTCAGTTACCTTAGCTTTCTTGGGAACAGGAACAATGGTGGCCCTCTTGAAGCATGTGGGAACAGCAGACTGGTATAGGGATTTACAGTTGAACTGTAAAGCTGACGTCACACAAAGCAATCCATATGCAATTTCTGTTGCAGATTGCAAGTGACATCATCTCAAGCAACGTTGGTGATACGCAAAGCAACTCGACTGAAATTGCATGCAACATCCAATGTAAGATCTTCCTGTTTCACATTGTTTGAACTCCAATAGCATTCCTTTTATTATGTCATACTAGGCCTTGGAGCCATCCAACAGGAGAGCCCTGACGAACGTGACCAGATGGTTTCTGACCTGTGTCAACCAGCCTCAGTTTGTTAAGGTCCTGGGACAGATCTCTCTGTGTGAGAAGATGGTGCTCGTCACACCCAAACCCATCGTTGCTCCTGTTCCTGCTGCTAATGCTAATCCAACTGCTGATGCCAACGCTACCAATGGTAAGAGGCTTAGGCCATGTCTTTGACTGTGAGAAACTCGTCTGGTAGTATGTGTTAAAGACGCACTATGCAGAAATTGCTCCCCCATTTTCTGGTTGCTAAGATTCTAATAGTGCGCCTAACTTCAGTTTATATAACATAACAAGCAAGTATAGTGTAGAGAATCATTGTACCATCTAAACCGCTGTGAAATATATATTTTCCATAAACAAAAACATTGTATTTACAGCTGTTTGAATCCGGTGTACAAAAAACAAAAGTAAAATACACAAAAACTAAACTTGAGAACAGGGAGCATAGAAATAGTGAAAGTAGAACAGATCTACCACTTCTTAGACATGCTTTCGATGAGAATGGCAGATCTACAACACAAATTTCTCTGAATTTGGTTGGGTCGCCCAAAAAGTAAAACAATAAAACAATTATAATAATTATGAGTTGACTCGTATACCTGCAAAGTTGCTTGAGATGATGACATTTGCAACCTGCAAATGTAAGAGAAATTCTGGCCTAGTTTCTTTGTGTGAGATCAGCTTTAGATTGAAGAATAACTTTATTATCCGGAAGACCAACGGTGTCTTCTTGTTTGTTTTCACTACATTTGGCATCTTATCAGTTAGTTACATTAGAGGAATATTTTCTGGATACATAGCTGTGTGTGTGTGTGTGTGTCAGCTTGGGTTTGTTTGTGTGTGTGTGTGTGTGTGTGTTATTCTCAGAAGTGTGTTCTCTCACTCAGGCAAACCAAAGACAGAAGCTCAGCTGAAGAAGGAGGCTAAAAACAGAGAGAAGCTGGAGAAGTTCCAACAGAAGAAGATGGAGGAGAAGAAAAGGCAAGAAAAGAAACTGGCACCCCCGACAGAGGTATGAAGATGGACAGGTGGCTGGTTTCATTTCTCATTTTCCCTGTTGCAAAGACCATTGCTGTGTGGATCAACTTGAACCCAACAAGATGATGATGATGATGACAGTTTTCAGTAAGTGTTTTGCCAATAGGTCTCATCAGTCTCATTCTGGTCTCTCTCCAGAAAAAGGCCAAACCAGAGAAGAAGGACCTGGGAGTGATCTCATACGACGTCCCCACCCCTCCTGGAGAGAAAAAAGGTGCTTATTAACCATAGAATTGGGAATTTGAATAATTTAATAGGATCTCTATTATTATCCATGTATAATCCACCACTCTCTATTATACTCAAGTCTGTGTGTGTGGTGCATATTAAACTCCTATCTCTCCCTGTGTCAGACGTCCTGAGCCCCCTGCCAGACTCATACAGTCCTCAGTACGTGGAGGCAGCCTGGTACTCCTGGTGGGAGAAGCAGGGATACTTCAAACCTGAGTACGGGGTGAGACTGTCACTCTCTTTATGTATTTCATAGTTTATGAAATGTGACATTTAACCAGCCCATGGCTGAGGTCATAATCAAGCTATTATGATGTTCTTATATTCTTCAGTGGAAGAGTATCAGTGAGCCTAACCCCCGTGGAGTGTTCATGATGTGTATCCCTCCGCCCAATGTGACGGGATCTCTTCACTTAGGCCATGCCCTAACCAACGCCATCCAGGA
This sequence comes from Oncorhynchus keta, assembly GCF_023373465.1. NCBI lineage: Eukaryota > Metazoa > Chordata > Actinopteri > Salmoniformes > Salmonidae > Oncorhynchus > Oncorhynchus keta. The sequence goes on along the minus strand of NC_068454.1, from coordinate 66,690,555 downwards.
CTGTCTGACCAGATGGTAATGGGATTCTCTATCTGATTACACCAACCTGCTCTCTCCCTTTGAGCAGTTTTTATTTTCACATCCTTTCACCAGTCTCACTCTATATTCTTTCTACCAACCTCTCACACTCTCCCTTTCTCTCTAGCCGTCTCTCTCTCTCGCTGTCTTGCTTTCATGACTCTACGTGTCCCACTTTTCTCTTCACCTCTCTCAACATTCATGTTTTGTCCCATTTTCAACATTCTGGAGTGCTGTAATCTAGTTCTGTCCTTATCGCAGTATGATGGTTCATTTCCTGTTTCCTCCTTCTCCCCAGGCACCGTATGCGTGGTGAGACGACCCTGTGGAACCCAGGCTGTGACCATGCGGGCATCGCCACCCAGGTGGTGGTGGAGAAAAAACTGATGAGGGAGAGGGGCTTGAGCCGTCATGACCTGGGGAGAGACCAGTTCATCCAAAAGGTCTGGAAGTGGAAGAACGAGTGAGTGGTGGGAGTGGAAGGACAGAGGGTTTCAAAAGAAAGAACAATAATAGAAGAGAAAGTAAGAGCTAGAGTTCCTCTCTTTCTTCCTCCCTGCGCTGTGTTGTAGGAAGGGAGACCGTATCTACCACCAGCTGAAGAAGCTGGGTTCCTCTCTGGACTGGGACAGAGCCTGCTTCACCATGGACCCTGTGAGTTTACTATCGTTTACATTACCTTACACTTAACGTTACATTACCTGTCACCTTTTACTGTGTCATCCTGGACAACATATGAGAGCTTTATTAGTCTAATACATAAAGTACTATGTCTAGACTGAGCCTTTACTAACGTTATAATGTTCCCAACACTAAACTATTGTGACTCCCTCTCTAGAAACTGTCCTATGCAGTCCAGGAGGCGTTCATTCGTCTGCATGAGGACGGCGTAATCTACAGGAGCAAGAGGCTGGTCAACTGGTCCTGCACCCTCAACTCTGCCATCTCGGATATAGAGGTATGATTCTGTTGTGAAATGTTTTAAACCGTTTTTGAAACGTCCATTCTGTTGCATACCATAATGAACACTCCCATGATGCTGTGTTGTCCAGGTGGATAAGAAGGAGCTGACTGGCAGGACTCTGCTGCCCGTGCCTGGCTACAAGGACAAAGTGGAGTTTGGAGTACTGGTCTCCTTCTCCTACAAGATAGAGGGATCAGGTAAGACCGAGAGAAAGGGGAGAGTCATTTTGGGCTGGGGAGGTACAGGGACACGGCTTTATCTTGAGTGTTTCTGTCAATTATGTTAATTGCTCTCTTCCATTTTTTTCTCCCTCCATTTTTGTCTTCTCTTATTAAATGTCTCACTGTCAGATGAGGAGGTGATTGTGGCGACCACTCGTATAGAGACCATGCTGGGAGATTCTGCTGTGGCCGTCCACCCTGCCGACCCCAGATACCAGGTCTCTACAACCCACACACACCCTGCCGTCTCCACAACCTGCCAATACATGTGTTCTTTGGAAAAAACATTTATAATGTTGTTTTGATGAATGTTTTTGCATTCTAATTGAGAACTAACAGGTTTTGGTTTATCTGTGTGTCTCAGCACCTTAAAGGGAAGATGGTGCTTCATCCCTTCTGTGACAGGATGATGCCCATTGTGTTTGATGAGTTTGTGGACATCAACTTTGGAACTGGTACTAACTATGCTGTGTGGCCATGTGTCTGTCCTGGGCTAGTCTGGTGACCCAAGGAATAGTGGGATACTGTTAGTTTGTATGGTTGAGATGTACGGAACCTTTCTCTCTCTCTCCACTAGGTGCTGTGAAGATCACCCCAGCCCATGACCATAATGATTATGAGGTTGGAAACAGACACAACCTGGCCTTCATCAACATCCTGGATGAGAACGGCCTGCTCATCAACGTGCCGGCTCCATTCTTGGTACAGTACACTCCCACTACTTCTTCACCTGGTACAGTACACTCCCACTACTTCTTCACCTGGTACAGTACACTCCCACTACATCTTCACCTGGTACAGTACACTCCCACTACATCTTCACCTGGTACAGTACACTCCCACTACTTCTTCACCTGGTACAGTACACTCCCACTACTTCTTCACCTGGTACAGTACACTCTCACTACTTCTTCACCTGGTACAGTACACTCCCACTACATCTTCACCTGGTACAGTACACTCCCACTACTTCTTCACCTGGTACATTACACCCCACTACTTCTTCACCTGGTACAGTACACTCCCACTACTTCTTCACCTGGTACAGTACACTCCCACTACTTCTTCACCTGGTACAGTACACTCCCACTACTTCTTCACCTGGTACAGTACACTCCCACTACTTCTTCACCTGGTATGGTACACTCCCAATACTTCTTCACCTGGTACAGTACACTCCCACTACTTCTTCACCTGGTACAGTACACTCCCACTACTTCTTCACCTGGTACAGTACACTCCCACTACTTCTTCACCTGGTACAGTACACTCTCACTACTTCTTCACCTGGTACAGTACACTCCCACTACATCTTCACCTGGTACAGTACACTCCCACTACTTCTTCACCTGGTACAGTACACTCCCACTTCATCTTCACCTGGTACAGTACACTCCCACTACTTCTTCACCTGGTACAGTACACTCCCACTTCATCTTCACCTGGTACAGTACACTCCCACTACTTCTTCACCTGGTACATTACACCCCCACGACTTCTTCACCTGGTACAGTACACTCCCACTACTTCTTCACCTGGTACATTACACTCCCACTACTTCTTCACCTGGTACGGTACACTCCCACTACTTCTTCACCTGGTACGGTACACTCCCACTACTTCTTCGCCTGGTATGGTACACTCCCAATACTTCTTCACCTGGTACGGTACAATACTTCCCTGGTACTTCTTCGCCTGGTACGGTACACTCCCACTACTTCTTCGCCTGGTACGGCACACTCCCACTGCTTCTTCGCCTGGTACGGCACACTCCCACTGCTTCTTCGCCTGGTACGGCACACTCCCACTGCTTCTTCGCCTGGTACGGCACACTCCCACTGCTTCTTCGCCTGGTACGGCACACTCCCACTGCTTCTTCGCCTGGTACGGCACACTCCCACTGCTTCTTCGCCTGGTACGGCACACTCCCACTGCTTCTTCGCCTGGTACGGCACACTCCCACTGCTTCTTCGCCTGGTACGGCACACTCCCACTGCTTCTTCGCCTGGTACGGCACACTCCCACTGCTTCTTCGCCTGGTACGGCACACTCCCACTACTTCTTCGCCTGGTACGGCACACTCCCACTACTTCTTCGCCTGGTACGGCACACTCCCACTACTTCTTCGCCTGGTACGGCACACTCCCTTCGCCTGGTACGGCACACTCCCACTACTTCTTCGCCTGGTACGGCACACTCCCACTACTTCTTCGCCTGGTACGGCACACTCCCACTACTTCTTCGCCTGGTACGGCACACTCCCACTCCCACTACTTCTTCGCCTGGTACGGCACACTCCCACTACTTCTTCGCCTGGTACGGCACACTCCCACTACTTCTTCGCCTGGTACGGCACACTCCCACTACTTCTTCGCCTGGTACGGCACACTCCCACTACGTCTTCGCCTGGTACGGCACACTCCCACTACTTCTTCGCCTGGTACTTGCACACTCCCACTACTTCTTCGCCTGGTACGGCACACTCCCACTACTTCTTCGCCTGGTACGGCACACTCCCACTACTTCTTCGCCTGGTACGGCACACTCCCACTACTTCTTCTGGTCACTCCCACTACTTCTTCGGGTACGGCACACTCCCACTACTTCTTCGCCTGGTACGGCACACTCCCACTACTTCTTCGCCTGGTACGGCACACTCCCACTACTTCTTCGCCTGGTACGGCACACTCCCACTACTTCTTCGCCTGGTACGGCACACTCCCACTACTTCTTCGTGGTACGGCACACTCCCACTACTTCTTCGCCTGGTACGGCACACTCCCACTACTTTTTCGCCTGGTACGGCACACTCCCACTACTTCTTCGCCTGGTACGGCACACTCCCACTCTTATTCGCCTGGTGACGGCACACAGGCACTGACTTCTGCCTGGTACACTACTTCTTCGCCTGGTACGGCACACTCCCACTGCTTCTTCGCCTGGTACGGCACACTCCCACTGCTTCTTCGCCTGGTACGGCACACTCCCACTGCTTCTTCACCTGGTACGGCACACTCCCTCACTACTTCATCTCCCTGGTACGGCACACTCCCACTGCTTCTTCGCCTGGTACGGCACACTCCCACTGCTTCTTCGCCTGGTACGGCACACTCCCACTGCTTCTTCGCCTGGTACGGCACACTCCCACTGCTTCTTCGCCTGGTACGGCACACTCCCACTGCTTCTTCGCTGGATCTTGTCTTCATGCTGTCTTAGTAGTTGTGGTGTGTTGTCACTCTTCTTCTTCCTTTTCCTCCTTGTTGATCTGTGAGGTAACTTCCTCTCTGTTTTTCTCTGCCTACCTCCTCTCTCTCTTATCTCTCACTCTCTCAGGGTATGAAACGTTTCGAAGCAAGGAAGGCTGTGATACAGGCTCTGAAGGACAGAGGCCAGTTCAAGGAGTCCAAAGACAACCCTATGGTGGTGCCTGTCTGCAGGTGTGTTACGATCAGTCCACATTACGAGCACATCAACACAGTCTAGTCAATGTGCGTTCCTTTTTTCAGCTTCACGTGCATCAGTGGACAAAATGTGGTCACGTCTGTGTGGGAGCTTGTTAGTGAGAAAGTTATGGTTTTGAATAGTATTGAATGTGAGTGTGTTTCTCCTCCCCAGTCGTTCTAAGGACATAGTGGAGCCCCTGTTGAAGCCTCAGTGGTATGTGGACTGTGCTGACATGGGCAAACAGGCAGCTGACTCTGTCCGGGAGGGAAGACTCAAAATCATCCCAGACCACCACCATAAGACCTGGTTCAACTGGTTGGACAACATCAGGTAGGTTTACTCTGCACCCCTCCCTCCCAGTCCCTTTCTCTCTCTCCATCACCTCTATCCCCTCCATTCCCTCACTCGATCACCTCCATCTCCTTTCTGGTTCTGTTTTCCTCTTCCTTCTATACCTCTTTTGTCATCAGTCTTTTTCCTCGCTGTCCTTCCCGTTCTACTCTTTAATGTGCTCCATCTCTCTACGCATTAGAAGGTGACACGCCACACTCTCTCCATTATAGAAATCAGGTGTATTACAGATCCTGGTTAGATCCCTAGTTAAAAACAGGGAGCACCTCTACTCCAGCACCAAACCCCTTTTCTTCTTTAGTGTCACCAGTTGTGCTTAGGTTTCCTCACCCCTCTTCACTCTCTCCTTCCTCACCCTCTTATTTCTTACATATTCACTTGAACTCATCCATCTCTCGTTCTCCCTCCCTCCCAGGGACTGGTGTATCTCTCGTCAGCTGTGGTGGGGTCACAGGATCCCAGCCTACTTTGTCACTGTGAACGACCCTTCAGTCACACCAGGAGAGGTGAGATCTGTTTCTCTCTCATTTTCTCAGTGTCATTTTAAGTCACACCTGTCCTAACAACCCATGTCCCATCTCTCTGGCTTCCTGCTTGTCCTCCAGGACATGGATGGTCATTACTGGGTGAGTGGGAGGACAGAGGAGGACGCCAGAGATAAAGCTGCCAAGCGCTTCAACGTCTCCACTGACAAGGTCACCCTCAGACAGGGTAAGATCTTCTCTCAAATGATGATCATTTACAGTGGAATGGAGTATTCTGCCCAGTGATTTTTGTTCACTTCCTGTGTTACAGATGAGGATGTCCTGGATACATGGTTCTCCTCTGGTATTTTCCCCTTCTCCATCTTCGGCTGGCCCAATGAGGTGATGCTGTGTGTGTGTGTGGGTGCGTGTGTGTCTGAGGCTGTCTGTGTATTAAAGTTAACAGAAGTTTTCCATAGTTCCTGTTTTGACGATATTGAATGTGTGGGTAAGATGTGTCTAGAGCTGAGTGTGTGATACCCTCTGTGTGTAATACAGGTTTTCCTCTCTGTCCAGACCCAGGACCTGAGTGTGTAATACAGGTTTTCCTCTCTCTGTCCAGACCCAGGACCTGAGTGTGTAATACAGGTTTTCCTCTCTCTGTCCAGACCCAGGACCTGAGTGTGTAATACAGGTTTTCCTCTCTCTGTCCAGACCCAGGACCTGAGTGTGTAATACAGGTTTTCCTCTCTCTGTCCAGACCCAGGACCTGAGTGTGTAATACAGGTTTTCCTCTCTCTGTCCAGACCCAGGACCTGAGTGTGTAATACAGGTTTTCCTCTCTCTGTCCAGACCCAGGACCTGAGTGTGTAATACAGGTTTTCCTCTCTCTGTCCAGACCCAGGACCTGAGTGTGTTCTATCCAGGCAGCCTGCTGGAGACTGGTCATGACATCCTGTTCTTCTGGGTGGCCCGCATGGTGATGATGGGCCTCAAACTGCCCTTCAGAGGTGGGGCTCATTTGGAAGTAATCACCTGCCTCTGACCAGTGTAGCATGTCATTGATTACAGTGGGGACAGCCTGTATAGTAATGATAATGGCTGTGTTTGATACTAGGTGTACCTCCATGCGGTGGTGAGGGACGCCCACGGGAGGAAGATGAGCAAATCTCTGGGGAACGTCATCGACCCCCTGGACGTCATCACAGGCATCTCTCTGGAGGTAACACACCGTGCTCCCATGGGGGGTGTTGTACTGTCTGCTTATTAAGCAGCTATTCCAGGCTCTATTGAGGCCCTTTATCTGTCTCTCCTCGTGTTGCTCCCTCAAACTGAGCTGAGTAGGGTTCGGAGGTATCCACGTTTTCTCACCGTCATAGCGTTTCTATACCATACTGGGGTACAGTATTACCGGAAATGCACACAAGGGGCACAAAACAAGTTAAGCAACAGGGCTCTTGATCCAGTAGGGGATTGAATGTAACCAATAAGCTTGATCTTGCCACAGCTAGAAAGTTAGTGAACCAAATGTATAGCTGGAGCCGTGAGCTAGATGTCATTTATTTGACACATCTTGTGTTTCTAAAGCAGTGGCGTAGCACACACCCCCCAGCTGAAATACCCCGGTATACAGTATAAACGATGTATCGCTCATGCCGAGAGCTGAGTCAGCCCTCTAGAGCAGTGGCCACCAAACTTTTGTCAAGGTCACTTTCGTAGTCAAAAAGCAAGCCGATATCTACCGCTATGATTTAGGAAAATAAACAACATTTAACCCAATAAAATCTATTCTGTAGGAATGAGGTTTGTGCAGTAGGTCTAATACATTATCACAGCATATTGGCTTCATTCCTGGCCTGCCAATATAGTAATTCTCAGACCATATTATATTAAGAAAACTCTAGCTTTGCTAACAAAATAGATCAGTCTGAGCAGTACTTGCGAGGCACAACTGAGCATAAATTTAGATAATTTGAAAATATTTAGCTTTTTTTCCCCTACTGGACTATGGTACCTGCATCTATCTAATGGTCTTGGTGCTTTCAAGACAACTGAAGAAGAGGTCAAATCATGATGTCAGGGATCTAGAAAAAAAGAAATCCCAATCAGATCTCGTTTTCTTCCTAGTTCCCTGTGGTTTTGAACACTACATTAGTCTCGGGGGAGGGAGAGAGCAGCAGAGGATCCATCTCTCACGTCTCTGCTCTATTCCTCGATATTAAAATGGACATGATGAGCTGCTAATAATAATACAAATGCAGGGCTATCGAGACACTTGGCTACTAATTCATTACAGCACGAGTGGAAATTGGGAGAAGTGCGTTTTTTGTTGTAATAGTGTCGAATAAAAATAGCGTTGACAGAACTGAATATACACTTTGACATGAACTCACTCATAAAAACAGCAGCTCTTTGATGTATGCTGTGACAGTCTCTGTGGTCATAGTTTTATGAACTCTCCTGTAGGTTTGGATCAAACTGCTGTATCCGGGGTCGTGGAAGCTGTAGGCATGGTGATTTGAGCTATCTGAATGGCCAGCGCAATAAGCACACTAGATTTAGCCACAGTTCTCCGGGTCTACTGGGTAGGCGAAGAGTGTCTTTTCAGACAAATGAAAATGGGAACACTTTGCCTACCCGGCAAGTGCACCTACCGCCAACAGCGCAACACAATTTATTTTAAAGGAGCGGAAGCCTTTTTCTTTGGTGATCGACTAGGAGTGCCTTGAAGATTGTCTGGTTGGTGACCACTGCTATACAGGGCTCTGGGGACAGGCAGCACATACGCTTACTATATCAGGTGGATTGAGGAACCAACAGTGTCTCTTGCTGCGTTGAATCAAAGTGTCATGCATTTATGTTGTCACAAAGCTGTTGAACTGCAAGTGTGGTTAAGGACCTAGAACGAAGCACCAGGACACAGAGAGATGTCTTTGCTGACTCTTTGTGTGTGTGCAGGGTCTGTACACCCAGCTGCAGGACAGTAATCTGGACCCAGTAGAGGTAGAGAAGGCCAAGCAGGGACAGCAGTCTGACTACCCCACTGGTATCCCAGAGTGTGGCACAGATGCCCTCCGCTTCACCCTATGTGCCTACACCAGCCAAGGTACCACTCACTACTGCCATCTAGTGGTGTGGCTGTGTCCATGTTTTTATGGTTGGCATGCCATGTACCCACCACCACTACCCTTTCTAACTCTCTCAGGCAGGGACATTAACATGGATGTGAATCGTATCCTTGGTTACCGTAATTTCTGTAACAAGCTGTGGAATGCTGTGAAGTTTGCCATGAGAACGCTGGGAGGCAACTTTGTTCCTTCAGAGAAAGCCCAGGTGAGACGTATCTTATTCAGTGTGTGCTTACTGCAGTGTCATGCCCATGTAAATGAAGGAAAATAAAGTTGCTTAGAGAAAATGCTCTTAATTTGATAGTGAGTGAATACGTGTCTTTGTATGATAACATGGTGTTTAGTTTTATATCTCTGTAAAATGTCCAATTCTCCTCATGTCAGCTGTGTGGGGAGGAGAGCGTGTCAGACCGGTGGATTCTGTCCCGTCTGTGTTCTGCTGTGGGTCTGTGTAATGCAGGGTTCCAGGCCTATGACTTCCCAGCTATCACCACAGCCATCTACAACTTCTGGCTCTACGAGCTCTGTGACATCTATCTGGTGAGTCTGTTTGTCTGTGAGGGTGGTGTATGTGGGATTTTATTTTATTTATATATATTAATATATTGCCACTCCTTAACTTCCTGCTCCCAACCTCCATCCACACCTACCTCCCTCACCCCTCTAGGAGAGTGTGAAGCCAGTGTTCTCCAGGGCGGAGGAAGACAGTGGGTCTCAGAGCCAGGCTGTCGTCTGCAGACAGACCCTGTTCACCTGCCTGGAGACCGGCCTGCGTCTCCTTGCTCCCATAATGCCCTTCGTGGGCGAGGAGCTCTACCAGAGGTTGCCACAGTGACGATCCCAGGATAACCGCTCTAGTATCCATGTCACACCCTACCCTGAGACTAAGGTGGTGAGGAGAGAGATTCGAGGGATGGAATTTTATATTGATACACTGAGTACACTGTATGTCAGTAAAATATGCCCTGTGGTTTGTGTTGACTGTAATTTGTGGTTTGAGGTTGTCTGACAGTCATCTCTGTGTGGTCTCTAGTTCTGCTGGCATAGTGAGGACGTGGACCGTCAGATGGAGTTTGTGATGACCGTGGTCCGTACCATCCGTTCACTCAGGGCCGACTACAAACTGACCAAGACACGCGCCGATTGTGAGTTCATATATGACCACAAGCTGACCATAAGCACTGTACTATATTTACTACTTAGTTATAGCAAGGGTGTATGATTTAGTCTACTTTGGTGACTAGAAAGAACACTTCTCATAACCATATTATAGCCCTAATCACCTCCCTCCCCAGGCTACCTCCAGTGTATAGACAGTGAGACGATGTCTCTGGTGGAGCAGTACAGTCTGCAGATCCAGACCCTGTCTCTATCCCAGACCATCCAGCCCGTCCCAGCCACCGGGGCCATCCCAGAGGGCTGTGCTGTGGCTATTGCCTCCGACAGGTGCACCGTCCACCTCATGCTCAAGGTAAGAGGTCAATTTTACAGGCTTCAACCGCACATTATTCGGTGTTGTGATTAGTATACACTGTTAGCCAGAGTCATCTGATGACTGTGTGCCAAACAGACATCTGTTTCTTCCCTAGTGAAATTGTTTAACTTTTTCCTGTTTCTACAACTACGTTTCCGTTTCAATCTCTCTCCCAGGGTCTGATAGACTTGGAGAAGGAGGTGGCCAAGCTGACTATGAAGAAGGGAGAGCTGGAGAAAACGATGGAAAAACTGAGAAAAAAGATGGATAAGAGTGACTACAAGGAGAAGGTGCCTGTTAAAGTACAGGATCTGGACGCTGAGAAGGTAAGAAGGGGGAGAGAATGTTATTACTCAGATTTTGGAAAGTGGGGCATTCCCACAGTAAAGACGTTTTGCTTGGCTCTGCTTGTAAAGTGAGATTATCAGCAGCTTCTGAAGTGTGTGGTGACCTGTGATTCTGCTCTCTAACCCTCTTCCAGCTGCGTCAGAGCCAGACTGAGGTGGAGAAAGCAATGGAAGCCATAGACAACTACAAAAGAATGGTGTAACCTCTGTCCCCTTTTACATTTCTTAAAATAGTGAGCTCAGAAAGTATTGTGACTTGTTTTGGATTTGAAATGATACAATGACAACAAATTAAATCTAAATTTCTGCACTTTAACCTGAAGGTATTTTCATCCATATCGGGTGAACGCCGCCATGATTACGAATGAGAAATTTAGACATGACTTGTGCCTAACTTATCATTATACGCAATCATGGTAGAATCCATATGAATGTTCTATTCTTATTTACAATAAGTGACTCCAATGACAGTTCATTTCTATTGGACACAAAATATTCTGAAACATAACCCCCCCAATATGAATGAAAATACTGAAGTTAAAGCTGACAGTCTGTAATTTAATCCAAAACAACTTTCACTGTATTCCCCCTCCTGTTATCATGTCACAAAGGATTCTCTGCAGGGAAGTGAATAAAGACCTTATATTAGACAGGCCGGGAACTTTGTCCTTGCTGCCATTCTTGTGAAATTTAGGTTTAGGCGTTTTTTCCTGAGGATGTGACCTGATATGGAAAACCTCAGGGCCTGGAACTTTGAGTTATGGTCAGGGGAAAAAAACATGTAAGATAAATGTCAACATTTTATTAAACACTAAGAGCATTATCAGGAAAAAGCTTTGTTCATAATGAGTGAACAAACAATGTAGGGCTTTAAAGTGAGGATGGCCTGGCTATATTTGTAAAAAGTAGATCTGTGTGTCTAGGCTTAATCTGAGGCTATCAAAGCCAATGAAGACCTCATTCCTTTAAGATGCATCTTTACTTCCTTGTAGTAGTGTAGTCAAAGGCAATAAACACGGAACCCAAACCAGCTGCATGCATGCGCCAACATGCATACATTTGTTGTCCCCCCACACCAAACACATTAAAATATCAAAACAAACAACCAATTACATTAATTTGTGGACAGGTCGAAAAGCATTAATGGCAATTCATAAACATTTGACCTGAAATGGTCCTTGACAACTAATCCACACAAAGGTCAACAGAATCGTTTCGAGTCATCTCTCCTCCTTCTAGGCTTAAATTTATGCACGATGGCAGACAGTTTGGGTCCTGTGTAACTTCTATTTAACCTCTCGGCAACACAAACGCTCGTTGACGCAATAATTGAATTTATATAGATTTATTTTGTGACGCGAGCGGTGAAGTCAGGGTATTATACTCAGACGATAAGGAGTTCCCTTAGACCACGCCCACATTGTAAAAGAGCCAACTTTGTTTATTTTTGTTTTGTACAGAAATAAAACATGCTAAAAAGCTGCTGTGTTCAATTGTACATGTAGCCAGGTCAAAAATCACAACCTACTGTTGGCAATGCTCCCATGTCGAGGAAGAGCCCTGTGGCTTCAGGCTATTTGGCGTGGGGAAAGCACTATCACAGTTCGTTTGGAACTCCACTCACTACTTGTAGCTGTATAGCGTTGGTCTTGACTAGCTTGATGTTCCGGTCGGACGCTAGCATCATAAAGGGGCATGAGGCAATATTACGTTTTTCTAAGTAGCAAGAACGCTAGGGAGCAGTAATCTTTAGACATGTAGATTTTGTAATTGATTAAAACAAGTAGACATATGCCAAGGTTTTGCTATGAGCCAGGTGGGCAGGGTCGCAACATTCCAATACCGACTGGGTCTAGCTGCCTTGTACACCTCCCATACATTCAATCCATGCACTGTAAACCTCATTGGTTGGTCCCCGCCAGGCTCTTTGCTTCTCGTTTCTATCCATCCTTCAACCCTCTTTCTACAGTCTCCAAGGGGCAGTGAATTCAGAGTAGGGGAGAGGAGTGCAGTGAGTTGAGTCGAAGTTCCGCATGTACTTCCGTGCCTGAGAAAGGGAGGGAACAAGTGATGGAGATGGGAGGGAAAACAATGAACGAGAGAACATTCCCAATGGAAATCTGTAGATTTGCTTTTGTCTGACTTTAATGGAAGCCCACTCACCTCCTTACCATTTCCATATAAAGGGAATCAAATGTACTTAAAGGGCATTAGCCCACCACAGAACAAAAGTAGCAGCATTCGCTGTAGTAAATTACTTAAACCACAGAGCCAATAGAAATACATTGCACAGGTGATCTAGTTATGGAAACCTCAAGTGTTCTTCAGCATTGGGGGGGTGAAGGAGACAAGATGAAAGGCACTGATGGAGGGGGATAGAATGCAAGTCATGTTGTAGAGAGGAGGAACAACAGAAGATGAAAGGCACTGATGGAGGGGGGAGGGGGATAGAATGCAAGTCATGTTGTAGAGAGGAGGAAGGGGGATAGAATGCAAGTCATGTTGTAGAGAGGAGGAAGAACAGAAGATGAAAGGCACTGATGGAGGGGGGAGGGGGATAGAACGCAAGTCATGTTGTAGAGAGGAGGAAGAACAGAAGATGAAAGGCACTGATGGAGGGGGAGGGGGATAGAACGCAAGTCATGTTGTAGAGAGGAGGAAGAACAGAAGATGAAAGGCACTGATGGAGGGGGAGGGGGATAGAATGCAAGTCATGTTGTAGAGAGGAGGAACAACAGAAGATGAAAGAAGCAGTTTCTCACCAGGAAAAGAGCCAGTTGCCGTCTTCCCTCCAGTGTCATGTCCTCACCTGACAAAACAGGCAGGAAAAGCTTAAAACCACAACACACAAGTGTTTATATAAGTCTGCGTTTTGTCCTATATTTTTAATCCCATCCCCCATGGGCCTTATGGTAGGCGGCCATTGTAAATAACAATTTGTTCTTAACAAACTTGCCTTGTTAAATAAAATAAAAAATATGGATTCACAATCTCAGCAGAGAGCAGTGGTGTGAAAATACTACTTAAGTATTTGTTTGGAGTAGCTGTACTTTACTATATGTATTTTTACTCCATACATTTTCCCCCAACACCCAACAGTACTAGTTACAATTTGAATGCTTAGCAGTACAGGAAAAATGTCCAATTCACACACATCAAGAGAACGTCCCTGGTCATCCCTACTGCCGCTGGTCTGGTGGACTCACTAAACAAATGCTTCCTTAGACATTTACAGAGTGTTGGAGCTGCCCCTAGCTGTCAAAAAAAGGGAATTGTGCTGTCTGGTTAGCTAAATATAAGGAATTTGATGTATAGCTTTTACTTTCTCTCAAGTATGACAATTGAGTACTTTTTCCACCTCTGGCAGAGAGTAGTGTCTAAGGCAATAAACAAAGACCAAAATAAATTCCATCATCAAGTAGTTAATCTAGGGAGATTGTAATCTAAATCAAACAGTTGTAATGGTGTGGTCATTTGAGGAGCAGTCTTACCAACGCTCCAGGGGAAGAAAACGTCTCTCTCCGTCTTATACGACTGCAGAACAGACACACACCAGTCATCATCCACCTCATAGCTACTGTACACCGCTGCCTCTTCTACGTGGTTGGAGGCTGCCAGCCATGCTCTGATGGCCCGGACTCCATCGTCTGTCATCACCTGGGGGTACCTGAAGATATGACATCAGAAAGGGTTTAACACAAACACAGTGCTCACTCTGTTCCTATTGTATGTATACAGTTGAAGTCAGAAGTTTACATACACTTAGGTTGGAGTCATTAAAACTCATTTTTCAACCACTCCACAAATTTCTTGTTCACAAACTATAGTTTTGTCAAGTTGGTTCGGACATCTACTTTGTGCATGACAAGTCATTTTTCCAACAATTGTTTGCAGACAGATTATTTCACTTATAATTCACTGTATCACAATTCCAGTGGGTCAGAAGTTTACATACACTAAGTTGACTGTGCCTTTAAACAGCTTGGAAAATTCCATAAAATGATGTCATGGCTTTAGAAGCTCCTGATAGGCTAACTGACATCATTTGAGTCAATTGGAGGTGTACCCGTGGATGTATTTCAAGGCCTACCTTCAAACTCAGTGCGTTTTTGCTTAACATCATGGGAAAATCAAAAGAAATCAACCAAGACCTCAGAACAAGAAAAAAAGTCTGGTTCATCCTTGGGAGCAATTTCCAAACGCCTTAAGGTATCACGTTCATCTGTACAAACATTAGTACGCACGTATAAACACCATGGGACCACGTAGCCGTCGAACCACTCAGAAATGAGACGCGTTCTGTCTCCTAGAGATGAATGTACTTTGGTGCGAAAAGTGCTATCAATTCCAGAACAACAGCAAAGGACCTTGTGAAGATGCTGGAGGAAACCGGTATAAAAGTATCTATCCACAGTAAAACAAGTCCTATATCGACATAACCTGAAAGGCCGCTAAGCAAGGAAGAAGCCACTCCTCCCGAAACCTCAATAAAAAAGCCTGACTACGTTTTGCAACTGCACATAGGGATAAAGATCATACTTTTTAGAAAAATGTCCTCTGGTCTGATGAAACAAAAATAGAGCTGTTTGGCCATAATGACCATCGTTATGTTTGGAGGGAAAAGGGGGAGGCTTGCAAGCCAAAGAACACCATCCCAACCGTGAAGCACGGGGGTGGCAGCATCATGTTGTGGGGGTGCTTTGCTGCAGGAGGGACTGGTGCACTTCACAAAATAGATGGCATCATGAGGATGGAAAATTATGTAGATATATTGAAGCAACATCTCAATACATCTTTCAGGAAGTTAAAGCTTGGTCGCAAATGGGTCTTCCAAATGGACAATGACCCCAAGCATACTTCCAAAGTATGTGGCAAAATGGCTTAAGGAAAACAAAGTCAAGGTATTGGAGTGGCCATCACAAAGCCCTGACCTCAATCGCATAGAAACATTTTAGGCAGAACTGAAAAAGCGTGTGCGAGCTAGGAGGCCTAGAAACCTGACTCAGTTACACCAGCTCTGTCTGGAGGAATGGGCCAAAATAAACACTACTTATTGTGGGAAGCTTGTGGAAGGCTACCCGGAACATTTGACCCAAGCTAAACAATTTAAAGGTAACGCTACCAAATACTAATTGAGTATATGTAAACTTCTGACCCACTGGGAATGTGATGAAAGGTGAAATAAATCACTACTATTATTCTGACATGTCACTTTCTTAAAATAAAGTGGTGATCCTAACTGACCTAAGACAGGGAATTTTTACTAGGATTAAATGTCAGAAATTGTGAAAAACTGAGTTTAAATGTATTTGGCTGATGTGTATGTAAACTTCCGACTTCAACTGTATATAGTACAAGGCAACACAGATGTCTGTGTGAGGTTGTGGATAATCAAGTCTGTAGTGTACAGACATACACAGCCTATGTGAAGTCTTTGAGACAGAGAACCAACCTGAACTGCAGAAGTTTGAGCAGGAGGTTGTTTCCTCTGTTGGACATGATGTCTTCTGGACCCCTGAAACAACAGTCAGTCAGTGAAACCAGCCACTATAGCTATGCGCTGGTAAATCGAGGTAATCTGAACGGGCTCGAAGTCTTGTTTTTTCATGCCTTCATAGTGACTCACGTGGTGGTAATGATCTCATCTTTGGTTCTTCTGATCAGAAGCACTGGTCCCTGGTACCTAAGGAAGAACTCTTGAGTGTTAAAGGGTCATAAAATACTCAGAACCTCCCATCTTCCCTTAGGGTAAACAGCACCCCTTTTGATTTGAATAAAACCTCCCATACACATTTGCCCATTGTAGAAGTGCTCAGAAATGGTCCTTTTGGACCTGAATGCCAAAATATTCAGGAGATAAAAGGTACTCAAAGTTGACCTATTTTGCATATCCCACCATACCATCATGTCTTAATCACTGGAAAATATAGTTGTAATCAATTAAAAGCTTTATCCAACTATTTTATTATTTTTAACCTTAAACACAATTATCTAAAAACGTGTAAACTCTTTTGTTCTTCATATTTGCATATGTTGTAGCTTATACCCTACTTTACATCTGATGTTCCAGGCTGCATCACATCCGGCCGTGATGGGGAGTCCCATAGGGCATCGCACAATTGGCCCAGCATCGTCCATCATTGTACATAAGAATTTGTTCTTAACTGACTTGCCTAGTTAAATAAAAGGTTAAATGAATTAATACAAAAAAAATATGTTGTGCCCGGTTGAGACAATATGCTCGAATACAGTAGAGGTCACGATACCAGAATTTTGACTTCAATACAGATACCAGGACTAGTATCACGATACTCAACACCAACCAAATGAACGTTAGCCGGTCACAGAATGGCACTTGATCCAGACAAACTCAGCTACTGACTGCTCTGTTCAATCGGTGGGCATCTTTTAAATTCAATATCATTAGATTTGAATGTTTTTACAACAGCCTTTTTCAGAGACTGTATAATTGATGAATTAATCCATACATAGCAATCAATTTTACTTGGTTTTTAGGCATCTATTTACATAACGGTAATTTATTTGAATGGTTAATCTCTATTGATAAACTGGGTAAAATGGTTAGGTCACTGGTTAGACTGTAAACTCTCCTTCCAGACCCATATCAAACATCTCTAATCCAAAGTTAAATCTAGAATTGGCTTCCTATTTCGCAACAAAGCATCCTTCACTCATGCTGCCAAACATACCCTTGTAAAACTGACTATCCTACCAATCCTCGACTTTGGCAATGTCATTTACAAAATAGCCTCCAATACCCTACTCAACAAATTGGATGCAGTCTATCACAGTGCAATCCGTTTTGTCACCAAAGCCCCATATATTACCCACCATTGCGACCTGTACGCTCTCGTTGGCTGGCCCTCGCTTCATACTCGTCGCCAAACCCACTGGCTCCATGTCATCTACAAGACCCTGCTAGGTAAAGTTCCCCCTTATCTCAGCTCGCTGGTCACCATAGCATATCCCACCTGTAGCACACGCTCCAGCAGGTATATCTCTCTAGTCACCCCCAAAACCAATTCTTTCTTTGGCCGCCTCTCCTTCCAGTTCTCTGCTGCCAATGACTGGAACGAACTACAAAAATCTCTGAAACTGGAAACACTTATTTCCCTCACTAGCTTTAAGCACCAACTGTCAGAGCAGCTCACAGATTACTGCACCTGTACATAGCCCACCTATAACTTAGCCCAAACAACTACCTCTTTCCCTACTGTATTTAATTTATTCATTTATTTTGTTCCTTTGCACCCCATTATTTTTATTTCTACTTTGCACATTCTTCCATTGCAAATCTACCATTCCAGTGTTTTACTTGTTATATTGTATTTACTTTGCCACCATGGCCTTTTTTTGCCTTTACCTCCACTCATTTGCTCACATCGTATATAGACTTGTTTTTACTGTATTATTGACTGTATGTTTGTTTTACTTCATGTGTAACTCTGTGTTGTTGTATCTGTCGAACTGCTTTGCTTTATCTTGGCCAGGTCGCAATTGTAAATGAGAACTTGTTCTCAACTTGCCTACCTGGTTAAATAAAGGTGAAATAAAAAATACACATACATTTAAAAAAATAAAGTTGTAGCCTATACACAGTGTCCAAAACATTAAGAACACTAATATTGAGTTATCCCCCCCCGTTTCCCCTCAGAACAGACTCAATTCATCAGGGCATGGACTCTAGAAGGTATCAAAATTGTTCCACGGGGATGCTGACCCGTGTTGATTCCAATGCTTCCCACAGTTGTTTCAAGTTGGCTGGATGTCCTTTGTGTGGTGGACCATTCTTGACACACACAGGAAACTGTTGAACGTGGAAAAACCCAGCAGTGTTGCAGTTCTTGACACACTCAAACCGGTGCACCTGGCACTTACTACCATAACCCGTTCAAAGGAAGTTCAATCTTGTGTCTTTCCCATTCACCCTCTGAATGGCACACATACACAATCCATGTCTCAAGGCTTAAAAATCCATATTTAACCTGTCTCCTACCTTTCATAAGTTGGTGGTTGAAGATATCCCTCTAGTGGTGTGGGGGCTGTGCTTTGGCAAAGTGGGTGGGGTTATATCCTTCCTGTTTGGCCCTGTCCGGGGGTGTCCTCGGATGGGGCCACAGTGTCTCCTGACCCCTCCTGTCTCAGCCTCCAGTATTTATGCTGCAGTAGTTTGTGTCGGGGGGCTAGGGTCAGTTTGTTATATCTGGAGTACTTCTCCTGTCCTATTCGGTGTCCTGTGTGAATCTAAGTGTGCGTTCTCTAATTCTCTCCTTCTCTCTTTCTTTCTCTCTCTCGGAGGACCTGAGCCCTAGGACCATGCCCCAGGACTACCTGACATGATGACTCCTTGCTGTCCCCAGTCCACCTGGCCATGCTGCTGCTCCAGTTTCAACTGTTCTGCCTTACTATTATTCAACCATGCTGGTCATTTATGAACATTTGAACATCTTGGCCACGTTCTGTTATAATCTCCACCCGGCACAGCCAGAAGAGGACTGGCCACCCCACATATGCTCTCTCTAATTCTCTCTTTCTTTCTCTCTCTCGGAGGACCTGAGCCCTAGGACCGTGCCCCAGGACTACCTGACATGATGGCTCCTTGCTGTCCCCAGTCCACCTGACTGTGCTGCTGCTCCAGTTTCAACTGTTCTGCCTTATTATTATTCGACCATGCTGGTCATTTATGAACATTTGAACATCCTGGTCATGTTCTGTTATAATCTCTACCCGGCACAGCCAGAAGAGGACTGGCCACCCCACATAGCCCGGGTTCCTCTCTAGGTTTCTTCCTAGGTTTTGGCCTTTCTAGGGAGTTTTTCCTAGCCACCGTGCTTTTACACCTGCATTGTTTGCTGTTTGGGGTTTTAGGCTGGGTTTCTGTACAGCACTTTGAGATATCAGCTGATGTACGAAGGGCTATATAAATAAATTTGATTTGATTTGATCTACACTGATTGAAGTGGATTTAACAAGTGACATCAATAAGGAATCATAGCTTTCACCTGGTCACTCATGGAAAGAGCAGGTGTTCCTAATGTTGTGTACACAATACAGGTGTATGCATATTTAATAGGAGTGAGTGCATGCATTGAGTTGAGCTTGTTTTGGCTGATTTCATGGGGCTACAGATGACACAGTTTCCCTCCCATTTGTGACTTATTTTATTGTACTGATCAACAACATTTGCATAGAAGTAGCTTATTTGATAAAACTGCGCAGTGTCACAAGAGAGAGGGGAGGGGGGCGGCCCGCAGAAGCCATATTAGCACACCATTCAGTTCGCTGAGGCAATAGATCATCCTTGGGAGAGACGTGCCTTTGCATTAGCTGCGCTGAACCGCGAGTCGGATTTGACAGAAGTACTGAATGTAACAAATTCTAGTACCAAACCATTTTTTCATGTTCTAGTATTGAAAAAGTACCGAAGTTTCATTATAAACTGGGTGGGTCAGGGCCTGATGCTGATCGGCTGACTACCATGGGTAAGACAAAACATTTATTTTTACTGCTCTAATTACGTTGGTAATAAAATAGCAATATGGCACCTCGGGGGGGATATATGTCTAATATACCACAGCTAAGGGCTGTGTCAGGCACTCAGTGTTACGTCGTGCATAAGAACAGCCCTTAGCCGTGGTATATTACCACACCCCCTCGTACCTTATAAGCATAACATGAAACACAAGAATGCAGGGTTGGTGTCATGTTTTGGCTGTTAAATGCACACACAAAAAAAGTGAATGTCAACTTTCAAATGGTACCACAAAGACGGTTGTTGGTCCACACAGAATGTTGACTTGAATGGGAATATCTGTTTTAAATGACTGTCAATCCTCCATAGAAAACCTATAGAAATATAGATAATAGAATATGTATGACCATTAATGTTAACATTCAACGGTGGGCCATCTGTGGTAGTAATTAGAAGTTAAAATGTCAATGGTGTAACAGCTAAATTGCAGTGGTCTGAAGGGATAGGTCCATCCTATTAATTATATTACTATGATTAAAATGACACCCACCCTGTATTCAAGAGCATGTTGTGTTTCAACTGATGGCGGACACAACACAAAAATATCTATGTAAAATAGGGTCTGAGCTAATTGATCATTGAGATTAAAGGTAGCATAAACGTAAACATGGATTTGCATTAGAATACACATCAAAAGTCCCAATGCAAACTTATACCTCACTTTTCTATTTTTGAGGAGGTGGGAGATGAAATGAAACATCTAGAATTTATACAATAGTTTGACAACCCTGTTTTGAAGCTTTTAATTGATATCGAACCCAACTGTGTATCTTTTCCAGTGATGAAGACATGGCTATCTGATGGTATGGTGGGGTATGCAAAATAAGTCAACTTTGAGCACCTTTATTCTCCTGAATATTTTGGCATTCAGGTCAAAAGGTCCCTTTCTGACCACTTCTTCCATGGGTAATATACGGAAAGTTTTGTTCAAATCAAATGGGATGCTGTCAAAAAGTGATTCAATTCAAATAAATGTACCCAATATTTTCCATGGATATGTTCATGTCAGTCACACACACGCAAAGTGTTTGTGTGAGTAAAGAGTGTTGCACTTACTTGCAGAGCTGATCTGCGCTGTTGAGGTTCATGTACTGCCTGACTGTGTGTGTCACCAGCGGCCCTGAAACACACCATTTTCATTGTCAGATCCTGGACCGAACACAGCCCTTACAAATAGACACACCTCAGGTCTTTAGGAGATGCTCTTATCCAGAGTGACTATTCACTTCTTAAAGAATATATCTCATAATAGGAAAAAAAGTGTCATCCAAAGACATAATACATTTCTGTTTATATGACATCATTGGTCTTTTCCACGCCTTGACCTATGACCCCTGCGCGAGACTCACTCCAGCTGTCGGGCATGACCTTGAGGGCCAGAGGCAGCAGGTCATCAAAGGATGCATCCAACACCAGCGCTTGGATCTCTGGATAGGACATCACCGCCCAACTGGCTGAGAGAGAGAAATATATAGACAGAGAAAAGGAAGTATGAGAGGGGAGGAGGAGAGAGAAGGGAGAAGAAGAATGGGGAGAGAGAGGGTGAGAGAAGAGAAAATGATGAGGGGGGAGAAATAAAGTGGTGCTTACAGTATGTAGGTGAAATTGGTCAACTCATTCCCACAACAAACTAAGTCCAGACAAACTGCATATACCAATAGGGTTCATACCTGTGAATCCCCCTATGGACCAGGCATACACCACTATTTCACTGAGCTGGAAGCCCAGCTTGTGCACTGCAAACTGGATCACTACATCCATGGCATTGGCCTCGTTCTGGGGGAACGGTACGCCCTGAGAGAAATAAGGGAGTGGATAGGGGAACGAAGAGTTGTTGTTTTACATTTACTGTCACGTCAATGCACATTTTGAGACGGAAACAAATCTGCTGCTAACAGACATTTTAGTAATTTAGCAGGCGCTCTTATCAACTCACAGTAGTGAGTGGATACTTTTTCCTACATTTACTTGCTGGTCCCCTGTGGGAATCGAGCCCACAACCCTGTGTCTTCCAACATTCTCCAAGAATGACCCGTGTAGACAAACCAGACTTTCCACATAAGACAAACTTGCCTAATAATGCCATTGAAACATGCTGGTAAGTTCATACAAAAGCGTGACGGGGGAAGAGCGAGGGACACTAAGGCTTACCGTGCTTCCTGCAAAGCCAGGGTGGTTCCAGCCAAGCACTGAGTATCCACCTGCAACACAGACAGACAAATAGTTTTATACTGCTCTAGTTTGAATTTAACAGGTTATGGGAATATGTTAACAACCATGTATGAACAGTGATCTTTACCACAAAGGGAGGGAGGAAGGAAGGATGGTAAAGTAAGATGAGAGGAAGGAACTAAAAAATTAAGTATTTCTAATGTGTAAAAAAAAAGTCTCAGACAGAGGTTCCTCACCTTCCAATGGAGTGTTCATACAGCCCACCTCATAGAAGCCTGCGTTCCCCTCACAGCAGATCACCTACAGCAGGACATACAGCAAACACTACAGACCTCACATGGAACCATGGGTAATGTAGTTCTGATGGTTCATAGAGCCTACTGTAGTCCAGTTCCTTATTAGAGGAATCATGGGTAATGTAGTTCAGATGGTTCATAGAGCCTAGTGCAGGTCCTTACCAGAGTCTGTCCGTGCTGTCCTTCGTCTCTCCTGCGGTCCACAAACATGGTATCAATCTCATTCCCATCACACGCCACCAGCTTGTTCCTCTGGCCCTCACACTGCACACAGAGAGGGAGGGAGGTACAGAAATGGCTCGGAAGAGAGAAACTTAAGTTAAGCAGGTCTATGAGAGAAAGGTTGCATACATTGCATTCGGAAAGTACTCAGACCCCTTGACTTTTTCCACATTTTGTTACAGCCTTGGATTAAATTGTTTTTTCCCCTACAGACAATACACCATAATGACAAAGCAAAAACAGGTTTTTAGAAATGTTTGCAAATTTATAGAAATAAATAACTGAAATATTACATTTACATGAATATTCAGACCCTTTACTCAATGCTTTGTTGAAGCACCTTTGACAGAGATTACAGCCTTCAGTCTTCTTGGGTATGACGCTACAATCTTGGCATACCTGTATTTGGAGAGTTTCTCCCATTCTTCTCTGCAGATCCTCTCAAGCTCAGTCAGGTTGGATGGGGAGTGTCGCTAATAATGTCCAATCAATTGAATTTACCACAGATGGACTCCAATCAAGTTATAGAAACATCAAGGATGATTAATGGAAACAGGATGCACCGGAGCTCAATTTTGAGTCTCATAGCAAAACGTCTGAATGCTAAAAATCTGTTTTCGCTTTGTCATTATGTGTAGATTTATAACAAAATGTGGAAAAAGAGGTCTGTATATTTCCAAATACACTGTATATGAATACATGAACTATTGTAAATTAATGTAACCTGACCCTACTGTGGGGTGTGTGTGGTGACTCACCTCTTCTATAAGTCTAGCCTGGCCCTGTTGTAGCATGGGTCTCATAGCCCTTTGCAGGAGGAATACAGACCCAGGGTACAGCATCCTCCTTCCAAATGAGTGGGCAATCAGAAAACTAGAGAGGAGGAGAAAGAGGGAGGGGAGAGAAGAGGTCGAGTCAGTGGGCTAGCAGGCAGTAATGTAATATCAATCAAATATACCAAGCCTGCCTGCTATAACAGTGTGACTGCAGAGAGACAGTGATAGAAACAGTAGTTGTAGTTAGTTACATTATGCCCTGTGTAGTACGATATCTGACTATGTTCCATGGTAGTGTGGTATATTGTAGTCTATGGAGTGTTTATACCGATGTGGCATGGTAGAATATAGTGTATTTAGTTTAGTACCCGATGTGGTAGAATATAGTGTATTTAGTATAGTACCCGATGTGGTAGAATATAGTGTATTTAGTTTAGTACCCGATGTGGTAGAATATAGTGTATTTAGTTTAGTACCCGATGTGGTAGAATATAGTGTATTTAGTTTAGTACCCGATGTGGTAGAATATAGTGTATTTAGTTTAGTACCCGATGTGGTAGAATATAGTGTATTTAGTTTAGTACCCGATGTGGTAGAATATAGTGTATTTAGTTTAGTACCTGATTATGTGGTATGGTAGAATATAGTGTATTTGGTTTAGTACCCGATGTGGTAGAATATAGTGTATTTAGTTTAGTACCTGACGATGTGGTATGGTAGAATATAGTGCATTTGGTTTAGTACCCGATGTGGTAGAATATAGTGTATTTAGTTTAGTACCTGACGATGTGGTATGGTAGAATATAGTGCATTTGGTTTAGTACCCGATGTGGTAGAATAGTGTATTTAGTTTAGTACCTGACGATGTGGTATGGTAGAATATAGTGCATTTGGTTTAGTACCCGATGTGGTAGAATAGTGTATTTAGTTTAGTACCTGATTATGTGGTATGGTAGAATATAGTGTATTTAGTTTAGTACCCGATGTGGTATGGTAGAATATAGTGTATTTAGTTTAGTACCCGATGTGGTAGAATATAATGTATTTAGTTTAGAACCTGACGATGTGGTATGGTAGAATATAGTGTATTTAGTTTAGTACCTGATGTGGTAGAATATAGTGTATTTAGTTTAGTACCCGATGTGGTATGGTAGAATATAGTGTATTTAGTTTAGTACCCGATGTGGTATGGTAGAATATAATGTATTTAGTTTAGTACCCGATGTGGTAGAATATAGTGTATTTAGTTTAGTACCTGATGTGGTAGAATATAGTGTATTTAGTTTAGTACCTGATGTGGTAGAATATAGTGTATTTAGTTTAGTACCTGACGATGTGGTATGGTAGAATATAGTGTATTTAGTTTAGTACCCGATGTGGTAGAATATAGTGTATTTAGTTTAGTACCTGATGTGGTAGAATATAGTGTATTTAGTTTAGTACCTGACGATGTGGTATGGTAGAATATAGTGTATTTAGTTTAGTATCTGATTATGTGGTATGGTAGAATAGTGTATTTAGTTTAGTACCCGATTATGTGGTATGGTAGAATATAGTGCATTTAGTTTAGTACCTGATTATGTGGTATGGTAGAATAGTGTATTTAGTTTAGTACCGGATTATGTGGTATGGTAGAATATAGTGCATTTAGTTTAGTACCTGATGATGTCGTAGAATATAGTGCATTTAGTTTAGTACCTGATGATGTCGTAGAATATAATGCATTTAGTTTAGTACCTGACGATGTGGTAGAATAGTGTATTTAGTTTAGTACCTGATTATGTGGTATAGTAGAATATAGTGTATTTAGTTTAGTATCTGATTATGTGGTATGGTAGAATAGTGTATTTAGTTTAGTACCGGATTATGTGGTATGGTAGAATATAGTGCATTTAGTTTAGTAGGTAGTATGTATATGTAGGTAGAGTTAAAGTGACTATGCATATATGATGAACAGAGAGTAGCAGTAGCGTAAAAAGAGAGGTTGGCTGGAGGTGGGACACAATGCAGATAGCCAATATGCAGGAGCACTGGTCGGTCGGGCCAATTGAGGTAGTATGTACATGGATGTATTGTTAAAGTGACTGTGCATATATGATAAACAGAGAGTAGCAGCAGCGTAAAAGAGGGGTTGGGGGGCACACAATGCAAATAGTCCAGGTAACCATTGGTTACCTGTTCAGAAGTCTTATAGCTTGGGGGTAAAAACTGTTGAGAAGCCTTTTTGTCCTAGACTTGGCACTCCGGTACAGCTTGCCTTGCGGTAGTAGAGAGAACAGTCTATGACTGGGGTGGCTGGGGTCTTTGACAATTTTTAGGGCCTTCCTCTGATACTGCCTGGTGTAGAGGTCCTGGATGGCAGGCAGTTTTCCCCAGTGATGTATTGGGCCGTACGCACTACCCTCTGAAGTGCCTTGCGGTCAGAGGCCGAGCAATTGCCGTACCAGGCAATGATACAACCGGTCAGGATGCTCTCAATGTTGCAGCTGTAGAACCTTAAGGATCTCAGGACCCATGCCAAATCTTTTTAGTTTCCTGAGAGGGAGAAGGCTTTGTCGTGCCCTCTTCATGACTGTCTTGGTGTGTTTGGACCATTCTACTTCGTTGTTGATGTGGACACCAAGAAATTTGAAGCTCTCAACCTGCTCCACTACAGCCCTGTCGATGAGAATGGGGACGACAGTTCCCGCCAATATAAAGCAACTTTGCACAGCCATTGAAGAGGAGTGGGACAACATCCCGGAAACCACAATCAACAGCCCGATGAACTGTAAGCGAAGGAGATGTCGCACTACATGAGGCAAATGGTGTTTTTTTTTAAGGTATCTGTAAACAACAGATACATATCTGTATTCCCAGTCATGTGAAATCCATAAGGCCTAATGAATTTATTTCAATTGACTGACTTCCTTATATAAAGTGTAACTCTTTGAAACTGTTGAATGTTGCATTTATATTTTTGTTCAGTGTAGTTTAGTACCTGACAATATGGCATGGTAGAATACAGTGTGTTGTGGGTATTTTAGTCTGTTTATACCTGGCAATGTAGCATGGCAGACAGGGGTCGACGTTAACGCTTGTCCGCTTGCCCAGGGCAAGTAAAAGAAAATGACGGACAATAAGAATATCGATTTAAGTTGTCCAAATGGACAAGTTAAATGAATTCCAATATAAATGAGGGTACTCCATTCAGAACTGGATGCGTGTCCTCCAGACGCAGAGTTACACACTGTTCTAATCGATGCAGAGTGCATCAGAGTATAATTATTGAAGGCCTGCATTGACAGGCAAGAGTTGTCTTTCAATCAGGCAGTCGAGAGATGCGTTTTTGAGATCAAAGCGAGCCGCATGTGCACATTTGTTGATATTCATTGCTTGTTAGTGAGTCATTTGCCCACTTATAGCTGATTTTTGGTCAGCAATGAAAATCCTGGAAAACTAATGACGTGTGCGCCAGTGGGGCGCGTGTACCAGTGAGGCGCGTGTACCAGTGGGGCGCGTGTACCAGTGGGGCGCGTGTACCAGTGGGGCGCGTGTACCAGTGGGGCGTTGCCAGAGGAGAGAGAGACTTGCGCAGCAGGTAAAATAATGATATACAACAGACTAACTAGATAACCAGCCAAGCTACACTGTTTTGAATTGGCTATCTTGCTAGTTAACTACTTAGCATGTATTAATGTCATTGACATGTCCAATGTCCTAAAATAACTTTCCACTGGCACTCGTGTATAACCGCAAATGGGGGACACACAGTTGATACAGGTGCAGTTGATGAAACCAAATGCGGCATACCCCAGTTGTAATACAGTCTCTCAAGCCCTCAAAATTGGCTAGGATTCTCTATTCAATACTGGCCATGTAATTCCAACAAAGTAAAAAATACACTGCTCAAAAAAATAAAGGGAACACTTAAACAACACAATTTAACTCCAAATCAATCACACTTCTGTGAAATCAAACTGTCCACTTAGGAAGCAACACTGATTGACAATACATTTCACATGCTGTTGTGCAAATGGAATAGACAACAGGTGGAAAGTATAGGCATTTAGCAAGACACCCCCAATAAAGGAGTGGTTCTGCAGGTGGGGACCACAGACCACTTCTCAGTTCCTATGCTTCCTGGCTGATGTTTTGGTCACTTTTGAATGCTGGCGGTGCTTTCACTCTAGTGGTAGCATGAGACGGAGTCTACAACCCACACAAGTGGCTCAGGTAGTGCAGCTCATCCAGGACGGCACATCAATGCGATATGTGGCAAGAAGGTTTACTGTGTCTGTCAGCGTAGTGTCCAGAGCATGGAGGCGCTACCAGGAGACAGGCCAGTACATCAAGAGACGTGGAGGAGGCCGTAGGAGGGCAACAACCCAGCAGCAGGACCGCTACCTCCGCCTTTGTGCAACGAGGAGCAGGAACACTGCC
This sequence comes from Oncorhynchus keta, assembly GCF_023373465.1. Taxonomy (NCBI): domain Eukaryota; kingdom Metazoa; phylum Chordata; class Actinopteri; order Salmoniformes; family Salmonidae; genus Oncorhynchus; species Oncorhynchus keta. The sequence continues at coordinate 66,662,703 of NC_068454.1, read as the reverse complement.
AGAGCCCTGCAAAATGACCTCCAGCAGGCCACAAATGTGCATGTGTCTGCTTAAACGGTCAGAAACAGACTCCATGAGGGTGGTATGAGGGCCCGACGTCCACAGGTGGGGGTTGTGCTTACAGCCCAACACCGTGCACGACGTTTGGCATTTGCCAGAGAACATCAAGATTGGCAAATCCGCCACTGGCGCCCTGTGCTCTTCACAGATGAAAGCAGGTTCACACTGAGCACATGTGACAGACATGACAGTCTGGAGACGCCGTGAAGAACGTTCTGCTGCCTGTAACATCCTCCACCATGACCGGTTTGGCGGTGGGTCAGTCATGGTGTGGGGTGGCATTTCTTTGGGGGGGCCGCACAGCCCTCCATGTACTCGCCAGAGGTAGCCTGACTGCCATTAGGTACCGAGATGAGATCCTCAGACCCCTTGTGAGACCATATGCTGGTGTGGTTGGCCCTGGGTTCCTCCTAATGCAAGACAATGCTAGACCTCATGTGGCTGGAATGTGTCAACAGTTCCTGCAAGAGGAAGGCATTGATGCTATGGACTGGCCCGCCCGTTCCCCAGACCTGAATCCAATTGAGCACATCTGGGACAACATGTCTCGCTCCATCCACCAACGCCACGTTGCACCACAGACTGTCCAGGAGTTGGCGGATGCTTTAGTCCAGGTCTGGGAGGAGATCCCTCAGGAGACCATCCGCCACCTCATCAGGAGCATGCCCAGGCGTTGTAGGGAGGTCATACAGGCCACACACACTACTGAGCCTCATTTTGACTTGTTTTAAGGACATTACATCAAAGTTGGATCAGCCTGTAGTGTGGTTTTCCACTTTAATTTTGAGTGTGACTCCAAATCCAGACCTCCATGGGTTGATACATTTGATTTCCATTGATCATTTTTGTGTGATTTTGTTGTCAGCACATTCAACCATGTAAAGAAAAAAATATTTAATAAGAATATTTCATTCATTCAGATCTAGGATGTGGTATTTTAGTGTTCCCTTTTTTTGAGCAGTGTATATATTCTTAGAATATCCTAATTGACAAGTAACTCCAATGTTGTCAACATCTTCCCTGAACACTGCATATTTTAACCTTACAAATAGATAAACATCTTAGTTAGCTACCTCGCCAACCTTAGCCGTTTGATCCCTGGTTCATTTAACGAGGGAATCATTGTATAAAGAAAGTATTTAGTTGTAATTGTAATGTTGCAGGGTGGACAAACCATCCTCCAGGAGATTCCAGGAGAGCTACTGGGTGTGCAGGCTTTTGCTCCAGCCATGCTCGAACATACCACATTGCAAAAAATGATCAGCTGCTCAACAGGACCTTGATATTTGTGTAGGGTTGGATCCAAAGTCTGCACACGGTAGCTATCCAGATGGAGGGTTGACGGACCACGTGTTTTAAACAGAAACCTATCAGTGCAGTATTTTACTTTGCGGGGGGTTAAGTGCCTTGCTCAAGGCCACAACAGCAGGAGATAATGTATAGTAATGAACAATGTTTTACATCATACAACACTATTTTCAGTCACCTTTTTGCCTCATAGTGTTACATGGGGGGGGTGACAAGCGTTCGCACAAGTATTACATTTTTTTTTATATAAATGGTCCTGCAAGTTGCTAAAAATGGTTCTGTCAAGCCCTGGTAGAGTACAGTGTATTGTGGATATTGTAGTCTGTCTATACCTGACGATGTGGCATGGTAGAGTGCGTAAAGAGTTGAGCACGCTGTCTGCTGCCCCTCTCAGTTTGGGCTCTGGCTTCAGTAGAGACACTCCTGTCTTGGACAGCAGCTTCCTGTTAGAAGGGACATTTAACAAGTGGAAATAGAGCCTTTACTCTCAAATCATAACCCAGACACAATCATCCTGTTTACATTTACTGTACCACCTTGTGTATTTCATACCAAAAAAATACAATCACAGTGTAAAAATGAACACACATGTAAAAGGTTCACATCAATATGCAAATTACACACACAACTCACGGATTGCTAACTTCTTCCCAGCTGAAGTCTGCCGGCCAGTGAGAGAAGTCAAAATCATAGCAGGCCAGTTTTTTCTACAGACAGAACATTCAAAATTAGTGATCAGGAAGAATAGGTTTCTTTAATTCAAGATTGACAACCACGAGCAAAACAGGCCTGAGAATACTATCAAATGACATATAGGGAACTGGTTAGACATCACACACCATATGGGGAGTAAGGTGTCATTTGAGACGCAGCCCAGCTGTTGCCATAGCAGTGTTACCTTGTTGCTAGGCGTGTGGTTCTTCCTGGTTTCCTCCAGAATGGAGATGAACTGTTGATACTCCGAGTTCCTCCACCGTCCCCAACCTGAGAGAGAGAGGGAAAGGGAGAGTGCCGGAGAGAGTCTCAGGGGTGTACTTAGTGTACCTGATAGACCCACACCGTGTGAGGGAGTCAGTGTGTGAAATTGTAACCCCACAGGAATGCAATCGTAGTTAGCGGTAGACTAGTCACACACAATCCAATGTCTGTGTAGCAGATGAAGAACACCAGACACTACATTCTCTACAATTAGGTTTCGAGATGTTAACATATTTTATGGGGAGAAAAAAATCCATTGAACACAGAGGATTTCTCAAACCAGGAAGAGCAATACAAGTTCAGTAAAAAGAGGGGTAAAGTTCTCACCTCTCAGACAGGCGACTCCCAGCAGACAAACCATTACTGTTCCCACATACTGACTGACTGGGACCAGCTTACTGCTGCAGATGTACCCTGAAACACACAGCAACAGTTTGGCCTACGAACACCACACACACAAACAATTAGTCTAGTAATACCCATTTGCTCCCCCTTTCTTGCACTCATTCGCAATCAAGCATGCACACATGTCCTACGTCAAACCATATCACCACTAGCCAGTACCAATACTTACCTACAGCTGGGTGGTATTGATAGTTAAACCCAATAAGAGCATTACTGCATGAGTCATTTTTTATTACCTTTCATATCGCATGAGTGAACACACACATTACCTTTTCTGTAAAGGTAGCAGAGGAGGAGAGGGGAGCTGTAGTATGACAGAGACCACAAAGCTGACGCCTGGAGGGAGAACACACAAGAGAACAGTTACATCTCAACACAAGGTATGAGAATGTATAGACTACCTGTATAGCTATGTGAGTGTGCTACTTGTCTTTACTTGTGGCATCAGATAATGCAAAAACAAAGATCAAAGGTTGTGTATTACAGTGCAGGCCACTGCATGTAATAGTAAAATATAGTTTATTCTCTAGCTAATCAAAACAGAGTCATAATCAACAATTAGATACTACAACTTGTGGTAACTTGCTAGTTATATACTGACCCATCCGAGGATGCTGTCAGTGTGTTTCTCCAGGCTCTTGGGTTGATAAGTCCATCCCTGGGGTTGTAAGATAAGGGGAAAGTAGTTAGCTGCTAAATGCGTGGTGACTTGCCAAGCCAGCTATGGATAAGAGCAATGATCTCCCTGCCTAGCTAGTACAGCTAACGTTAGCTACCTAGCATAGCTCAACAGTGACTTAGGTTACGTGCTTGCTAGCATGCTCACCTGCAATAACGCAAAGATAGCCATTATACTTGATTCTCTTGGTATCTAGCTGAACATTCCCAAATGTGTTAACTATGCATACATATTCATATTGTCACCTCTGTCATTCAGTGACTGACAGCAGTTTCAATAACACTTCCTGACCGGAGCGCGAACTAGTGCTAGCGTCGACCAAAGTTACATTCCTATCTCGTCCTGCGTCGGTCACAAACACAAGCACGGTATCTGCCGTGAGCCTACCCTCCTCCCTGCTCTTCCTTCGGTTCGGGACTCCCCCTGTGAACGGTGCACTCTCTGGAGATGAGGCCCCAAAAAGCAGCGGATCCACATCCAGCCGGCCATTCTTCCTCTGGTAGCTACGGCAGCCGACACAGGACGTAAATTCCAGACATACAAAGTGCAAGCGTTTTCTTCTTCGGTATAATAGCGCCCGCAACAATTATATGTCCATTCCGCCACCTACTGTACAGGTAGATAATACATATCCAAAAAAGGGAATAATGCGGGGTAAAAATACATCTATACAAATGATCAATAACACATTTTTAATGTGCATGGTTTTCTATTCTAATCAGGTACTTAACACAGGCTCAGAAGGATCCTGTGAGGGTGGCATACTTTCTGTGAGACAGTAGTCCTTGCAGTGCTTCTGCCATGAAGTCTTCTCAGCTGTACAGATGTAATGATGTCCAGCTTATTGGTGGACACTTGTGCAGTACAATTAATAATTGTGGCTATAAATGCTACAAAATCCACCTTCGTTACAATAAGTATATCCAGATCACTTTGATGTTTAACATTTGCAACAGGTTGCGGTGCATCCACGGCCATATCTTCTTCAGAACTGTGGGCTGTTCCCCTTCATTTCTCTTCAACGCCTCCATATAAGATATTTTCTGTACAGCCCTGATCCTTGACACCTCAACTGTTTTCACCCTAACAGGGCACTCTGGGAATATGATCCTGTGAGGATTCTATGTTATGCACTATAGCCCGTTACCATATACAGTGGGGCAAAAAAGTATTTAGTCTGCCACCAATTGTGCAAGTTCTCCCACTTAAAAAGATGAGAGAGGCCTGTAATTTTCATCATAGGTACACTTCAACTATGACAGACAAATGAGAGAAAAAATCCAGAAAATCCCATTGTAGGATTTTTAATGAATTTATTTGCAAATTATGGAGGAAAATAAGTATTTGGTCAATAACAAAAGTTTCTCAATACTTTGTTATATAACCTTTGGGAGAACTTGCACAATTGGTGGCTGACTAAATACTTTTTTGCCCCACTGTATGTGATTGAATATTATCTGCTGTTGGCTTGTGTGGATGTATGTGTTATGCAACATAGCTGACTTGAGACATTGTTAACAGTTCCAGGGCCATTTGCCTTTCTCGTGATGGAAAAATACAGAATAACATGAATACAGGAACTGTGCAATGAGTTCAGAACGTAGTGTTGCGAGAACAAACGGTCTTTTGTTAGATAACAGGAGCCAGGTGTGAGATAACTGTATTGAGTGTGTGAGCGCATAGATATTCTACACAACTACAACGACTGAACGCTGAAACGCCTAGGAGGCTGGGACCAGCTCGTGCGCCAACAATCAACGATAGACTGGGCGTGGTTTAAACTCACTCAGCCTATACTCTGACAGGCCGGCTCCGAGGCAGGAACGACTTCTGTCAGAGTATATTACAATAATTTTGTCAGGAACAAGTCAGTTCTCTGTTTGCCCTGCGAGGTGTGACAGAGAGCCCGTATACACGAAAATTGCATTTACCACTTATTGCTTAGTTAATAAAAAAGTACATAGTATACAATTGATGACTCAGCGTCATACTTATCCTGATACCAGATTCGATTGATGCAACCCGTAACAATCCCCACCACAGTTGCAACATTTTACATTCACAGACTCTTCAATGGCATATTCCTTCAGCCTGAAAACACTTGACACGTGGCCAAACTACAACTACATTTCTTGCATTGCATCGGGTTTTGCACGAACGCTCTTATGGGGTATCTTATATATTCCAGCTTTACATAGGGAGGAAGAAACTCATCAAACATCAATAATACAGATACACTTGGCTCCTTTTCCCCCCATTCTCCATACGGTCAAGCAACGTGCATGAACTACTCCTGGATTTTCTTGCCTAAGATATTGATTATCAATGTCCAACGGGACGCCAGAGAGAGCACCTTTCACCGATGCCCTGCTCCAACATTCAAAGCTGTCCACTTCATGCATCGATCATTTCACAAGCCACAATACACGCTCTTTAGATACACACAATATCAAATCGAATGTATTTATAAAGTCCTTTTTATTTCAGCAGATGTCACAACGTGCTTAAATAACACCATACCACTCCTGGTTACTTTGAATGCATCCACTTTCCCAACACCTTCTTCACAATCCTCGTGACTTCTAAAGGGTTTCCCAAATGAACATCTTTATCCAAAAAAACGAACTCCAACAAGCAACGACTCTTCAGAGTCCTTTTCCACAACAATTGTAGCCGTTTTTGCACCATTGTTGTTCATGGTTGTCCACTCATCTTCCTCACTAATGGTACTCGACGCTCTTTCATCTTCAAACAACACTTCCACTTCCGCCATCTCAGCCCTTTCTCGGAAGAACTTGTCACTTTCCGTGCATGCGTTTTAGGAGGAATCATTTTTCATTTTACTGCTGTAATAAATGCTGCAATAACACAATTGTGACAATAACATTGGGTTTGATTACAGACAATTAAGATTCATTTGACCCGTTTATTTGTTGATGTTTATTGAAACAGACAGACCAAAAGTCCAAGGTGAAGGTTTCCCCCAGCCCAGATCTTTCCCCATGGCCAGTGATCAATATCACTATAAACTTCATACCCCTTGACTTATTCCACATTTGGTCGTTACTGCCTGAATTCAAGATTAATAAACGATATGTTTTTTTCTCACACATCCACACAAAATAACCCATAATGAAATAAGTGAAAACATGTTTTTAGAAATTGTAGCCAATTTATTGAAAATGAAATACAGAAATGTACATAAGTATTCATAACCCTGAGTCAATACACATTAGAATCACCTTATGCAGCAATTACTGCTGGGCAGAGATTGTACAATATTTGCACATTATTATTTTTAAAATTCTTCAAGCGCTGTCAAGTTGGTTGTTGAACATTGCTAAACAGCCATTTTTAAGTCTTACCATAGATTTTCAAGCCGAGTTATGTCAAAACGGTAATTAGGCCACTCAGAAACATTTAATGTCATTTTGGTAAGCAACAGTGTATTTTTGGTCTTATGTTTTAGGTTATTGTCCTACTGAAAGGTGAATGTCTCCCAGTGTCTGTTGGAAGGCATACTGAACCAGGTTTTCCTCTAGGATTTTGCCTGTGCTTAGCTCTATTCCATTTTACATATACAGTACCAGTCAAAAGTTTGGACACACCTAATCATTCAAGGGTTTTAATTTATTTGTACTATTTTTGACATTGTAGAACAGTAGTGAAGACATCAAAACTATGAGATAACACATATGGAATCATGTAGTACCCAAAAAAGTGTTAAACAAATCCAAACATATTTTAGATTTTAAACACTATTATTGCACACAGAGTGAGTCCATGCAACTTATTATGTGACTTGTTAAGCACATTTTTACTCCTGAACTTATTCAGGCTTGCCATAACAAAGGGGTTGAATACTTATTGACTCAAGACATTTCAGCTTTTCATTTTTATTAATTTCATTTTGACATTATTGGGTATTGTGTGTTGGCTAGTGACATAAAATCTCAATGTAATCCATTTAAATTCAGTCTGTAACACAACAAAATGTGGAAAAAGTCAAGGCACTGTAAATGTCCATATACTGAACAGAGGAGAGATAATATTGCTTCAAGCTTTTGCTGATAAATCCTGCGATGTGGAGGTCTCCAGAAGGCTGCATGATTTGTATCTGAAAAAAGAACACGCTCTTAAAGCACACAGACACACACAGGTACACACACACAAACGTATGCACCCATCCATGACGTTCTGCACGTCACACCCAAAACCATACACACACACTTCACTGTCAGTGCATTATGTGACATTATGTTACCGACGTGCAGCACCAGGTTGACAGTATCATAGTGATGTTCAGAGTTGATGGGGGTGAGAGGGCCTGTGAAGGGCAGATGGGAAATTGTGACAGAAATGCACACACACACACCACGCCTGACCCAGGGCTATTTCATTCTTACCGATCCAATTCCTCATAGACATCATCCTCCCCTCTGGGCTTCAGGTCCTGAGAAGAAGAGGAGAAGAAGAGGAGAGAGAGAGAAGTGGTGGGAGGGAGGGCAAGAGAAGGGAGAAGGGCATAGTACAGCAAGAGATAGGAGGGGAGGAGAAGAAGAGAAAGACAGAGGCATTGTAGAATGAGAGAGGAGAGAGAGGGGGAGAAGGGGGTGAAGAGGAGGAAGGGAGAGAGAGACAAGGGGGAGGGAGAGGAGATTACATTTAAAGGCATCCTCCTGGGTGGGATGCGATTGATTTGTTAATATCTCTAATGTAAGGCTGACAGTTAAGAACCGACAGGTTTTTCTGAACCACAGGACTGATGGGTGGAGACATATCTGCTGACAGAAGAAGTGGTCCTGTAGAAACATGGCGCAACGCCAGGGTAGTGGGTTCATGCACATGGACCACACATACACACATGACTGTAAGGACAGACTAAAAGGGCTAAATGGCATATATTATTATTATTATATTAGAAGAGGGAGAAACACACACACCCATACATGCACATGCGCACACACACACACACACTGAGGACAGACTAGCAAGGGAGGCCACTACAACCTCACCTCCGCACACAGATTCAGGGGAACGCTTCTGTGTCTGTGATGCTGAGAACAGAACACAATAACTCACCATGTACACTGAACTCTGAGGAGAAGTCTATAGGGAGAGAGGAGAGAAAACAGTATTTAATAACCACACTGAACCCTGGGGAGAAGTCTATAGGGAGAGAGGAGAGAAAACAGTGTTCAATAACCACACAGAGTGAGAGAGAGAGAGAGAGAGAGAGAGAGAGAGAGAGAGAGAGAGAGAGAGAGAGAGAGAGAGGGGAGAGAGAGAGAGAGAGAGAGAGAGAGAGAGAGAGAGAGAGAGAGAGAGAGAGAGAGAGAGAGAGAGAGAGAGAGAGAGAGAGGGGGGAGAGAGAGGAATAGGGGGGGTAGACAAATGTAGAGAAAGGGTGAGACAGGGAGTTAGATGAGGGCTGAAGAAGAAGAAGCAGGGAAACAAAGGAAAACAAAGAGAGAAGGAGAAAGAGACAGAAACAGAGGGTCAGAGACAGGAAATGAAATGGTGGGGAGACAGGAGGGGAGAGAGAGGGAGAAAGAGAACAGAGATTCATCAGAGTATTGAGATACAGAGAAGGCATGAATCCATCACCTGTCTGACATCCTCAGGATTCTCATAGATATTTTCCACTTCCCCAGAGCAGCGGGAGAGAGACTGTTCAATACCTGTGGAGAAACATACACACACACACACACAGACACACACACACAGACACACACACACACACACACACACACACACACACACACACACACACACACACACACACACACACACACACACACACACACACACACACACACACACACACACACACACACACACACACACACACACACACACACACAGTGAGAGGCAAACTGCCAGATTCATTGCATCGACCTCATAATATGTCATGTCCCAGATCACTCACTGGACTTGACAGGTCCAGAGATGGAGAGAACACGAAGGAGGTAGGGATGTCGAAAAAGAAAACGCCGGAAGACTCACCACGGCGAGAAATGTCTTTCTGTCTCCATAGCAACACACCAGCAGCCGCGGCAACCAGGGGCACCAGGAGTAATAAAGCAGAGAGGAGGGAGGGAAGGAGCGAGGCACTGTTGCTCTCTGGGTGAGGAGGAGAGATAGAAGTAGTGCTCTCTGTGTTGTCTGAGAGAAGAGGACAGAAAGAAGTGAGAAAGAGAAAAAGATAATAAGTTAATGAGTGTTGTATGAATTAAATACTTGTACATCAATGATCAGTAAACAGTGTGGTCTCATTCCCAGCAGGGGGCAGGCCTGATCCCTGGTTTAGCTCCAGAGAGGTCCTGTCTAAATAGCGAAAGACAAAATGGGAGGGTGAGTCAATGTGGGTATGTTGAAATGTCTAACTCCTTATCATGGCAAGACACTCAGTATTATTCACACTCCATACAGTACTCTGGATGAAATAGAACGATGAAAGAGAAGGTTGGGAGGGGAGACACGGAATTATTACATGACATAACCATGTGATTAGCTCATGATATTCAAATAAGCCATTTGTAGACTGACAAAGCGCCACACGCGTCATGAATACAGTTATCTGGTGTGTTTGCATGGTGAGGTGAGGTGACATCATTCATGCAAACACAGCCACAGGGAGACATGGAAGCTGTGTGGGAGGTGTCAGTTACCACAGTGACAACTACCTGCTCACAAGCATCCAGAAAATAAGAGAGACTTTGATGTCACCAGTGTATATCTTCATATATATATATATCTCTTAATTTGTATACCAGCGATGTGACCATTACTAACATGCTACTGTTAATTATATATTCCAAAAACGTCCAGAAGTTTGTTTTTCGTAGAAGTTTCCTCTACAGGCCTTCACCTTACCCTCCTTTCTTGACTTATACATGGTGCTTCAAATTAATCAATCATAAAGTGCTGTGTGAGGTGTAATTGGTGGTGTGTGTGTGTGTGTGTGTGTGTGTGTGTGTGTGTGTGTGTGTGTGTGTGTGTGTGTGTGTGTGTGTGTGTGTGTGTGTGTGTGTGTGTGTGTGTGTGTGTGTGTGTGTGTGTGTGTGTGCGTGTGTGTGCTGGAATAGTGTGGTGGCAGGGAGTTGACCCCTGGGCCAGGTTGACCTGCTCTGTTCTCAGTGCCAGCTTCTTTAACACTGCATGAATTATGGTAATTGGGTGAAGCGAGGTGAGGGGTAAATACCATCACTCCTCAATGGCCTGGGTGCACCTTCCCTCCCTTCCTTCCTCTCTGCTCTCCTCTAATTGCCTTTCCCTACACACTTCCCCACATGACAAAATATTATACTCCATACTGTAGTATCCCTCGACCATGTACTTCTTACTATAGAATATTGTGGTATACTGTACTCCACACTGTAGTATTCTTTGATCATGTGTAGTACTTACTATAGGAATGTGTAGTATACTACAGCATACTATACTACACACAGTAGTATCCCTCGATCGTGTATTTCTTACATTATAATGATGTAGTATACTGTAGAATACTATACTACACGCTGTAGTGCTTACTATATAATTTTGTAGTATACTGTAGAATAGTATATTACATACTGTAGTATCCAGTCAATCATGTAGTGCTTACTATAAAATTCTGAAGTAAACTGTAGTATACTGTCAAATAATATACTACACACTGTAGTATCACTCGATCCTGTGTAGTACTTACTATACAATACTTTGTAGAATACTACTGTCAAGACGCTAGCCCTTTCAGTGAATTGACAAGCAGAGATGTGAACAACCCCCACTCTCCTGTTAGGAGGGGAGGGGCAGTTTTTATGACTTTACAACTACGTCGTAAATTCCTTGCAGAGACTATTGTCTCCCTGACCATGCAGTATGGGAGAGAGAGGGTCACAGTAAAACAAAGGAACTCTCCCGCCAAATTCTACTACATCACAGAATTTGAGAATTGAACAATATTCCTATTTTGGAGAATGTGTAAACGGTCGGTGGAGAAGCCAGCTACGACCCGGTCCATTTCGTTTCATGTTTGTGACCTCATGAAAGACAATACAGCCACATTACCCTAACTCTGTTTATACAGGTTCCTCAGTTACGAGGCTTGCATCTAATTCTTGTATAAAATGAATGAGTAAAAGATTAAACTATTTGCGGAATGATGTAATGTGATGTTAACCTTTAAAATTAGAGAATTGGCCACTCATGTAAAGTTTAACCTCTTGAAGCTATGGGGGCGCTATTTCATTATTGGATAAAAAAAACGTGCCCGTTTTAAGCGCAATATTTTGTCACAAAATATGCTCGACTATGCATATAATTGACAGTTTTGGAAAGAAAACACTCTGACGTTTCCAAAACTGCAAAGATATTATCTGTGAGTGCCACAGAACTGATTCTACAGGTGAAACCAAGATGAAACTTCAAACAGGAAATGAGCAGAATTTTTGAGGCTCTGTTTTCCATTGTCTCCTTATATGGCTGTGAATGTGCCCTGAACGAACCTACGCTTTCTGCCATTTGCCCAAGGTGTCTGCAGCATTGTGACGTATTTGTAGGCATATCATTGGAAGATTGGCCATAAGAGACTACATTTACCAGGTGTCCGCCCGGTGTCCTTTGTCGAAATTGCTGCGTAATCTCCGAGGAGACTTCCACGAACGATATATCATCGAAGAGATATGTGAAAAACACCTTGAGGATTGATTCTAAACAACGTTTACCATGTTTCAGTCGATATTATGGAGTTAATTTGGAAAAATGTTTGGCGTTTTGATGACTGAATTTTCTGTTTTTTTTTCGGTAACCAAACGTGATGCACAAAACAGAGCGATTTCTCCTAAACAAATAATATTTCAGGAAAAACTGAACATTTGCTATCTAACTGAGAGTCTCCTCATTGAAAAAATCCGAAGTTCTTCAAGGGTAAATTCTTTTATTTGAATGCTTTTCTGTTTTTTGTGAAAATGTTGCCTGCTGAATGCTACGCTAGCTATCAATACTGTTACACAAATGCTTGTTTTGCTATGGTTGAGAAGCATATTTTTGAAAATCTGAGATGACAGTGTTGTTAACAAAAGGCTAAGCTTGAGAGCTAGCATATTTATTTCATTTCATTTGCGATTTTCATGAATAGTTAACATTGTGTTATGCTAATGAGCTTGCGAATAGAATTACACTCCTGGATACAGGTTTTTTTCGTAGCTAAACGCGATGAACAAAACGGAGCGATTTCTCCTAAACAAATAATCTTTCAGGAAAAACTGAACATTTGCTATCTAACTGAGAGTCTCCTCATTGAAAACATCCGAAGTTCTTCAAAGGTAAAAGATTTTATTTGAATGCTTTTCTGGTTTTTGTGAAAATGTTGCCTGCTGAATGCTAACGCTAAATGCTATGCTAGTTATCAATACTGTTACACAAATGCTTGTTTTGCTATGGTTGAGAAGCATATTTTGAAAATCTGAGATGACAGTGTTGTTAACAAAAGGCTAAGCTTGAGAGCTAGCATATTTATTTCATTTCATTTGCGATTTTCATGAATAGTTAAAGTTGCGTTATGGTAATGGGCTTGAGGCTGTAGTCACGATCCCGGATCCGGGATGGCTCGACGCGAGAAGTTAACTAAGTCAGTAGCGACACCCAAATTAATAAAGATTGGTTGGAAATGATGAACCAACCCTTTTCCACTCTTGAATAAAAGCTTCGGTGGAACTCAATTCCAAATAACGTCAGGACTTGTCCCCCACGTTGAAAAAGACTAATTCTAAATTCAACTCTACAGACCAGGAAACGTGAGAGCTTGCTCCACACGTGAAATGGTATGAACTCTGAACTATTGATCACCTAAAGAAGAAGTGCATACTAAACTAGCATATATCAGATTGCAGCTGAACATATGCGCAAATCTAGTACGAGAACACTGACTGACGAGGACGAATCTCCAGAGTGAGATGAACCTCTCAGACTATGTGAACCTCTCACACAACATCCTGGAAGAATCTACAAAGGACAATGGCAACATCGACTGGGCAAACCAGAGGCTCACATCACCAGCTCAACTATCGAAGCCAGCTTCACGTAAATACAATGCATTACTTTTCCGAATGAGCGATCGTTAGTGGCATATGTATTTATGTGAGAATAGCTTCCCAGGTCCGATAGAGACCCATGTTCCTTAGTCTTCCTTCCAAAACCCCCTTCTCTTGTCTCTGAATCTATCATGTTATAACCAAACAGTTTTTTGTTAAGTCCACTAGGGACGATATTCACTGTATAACGTTATTATGTATTGTATATTCTGTAATTGTTTAATTATTTAGTAAATAAATAATTGAGCCAATAGGTGTATGGATGATTCATAGTAAAGGCTGGGTTCGTGCAGATAGCCAAGAATTTTATGACGTTTGGAATGAGAACTGATGATAATAATAATAATTACAGAGAATTGATTTGATAAAATAATGGTCTTCACATTTAATGACAAGCCAGAGACACGACACTACAGTTTTATCCACATAAACACTATTGTTTTTTTAACTATAGTAATACTACAGTATTCAATTTGCATATACCCCACCCATTCCCATCCCCCATATCCCAATTTGCCGCGGCAGGTAGCCTAGTGGTTAGAGCGTTGGACTAGTAACTGAAAGGTTGCTAGATCGAATCCCTGAGCTGACAAGGTAAAAATCTGTCGTTTTGCCCCCTGAACAAGGCAGTTAACCCACTGTTCCTAGGCCATCATTGTAAATAAGAATTTGTTCTTAACTGGCTTGCCTAGTTAAATAAAGGATAAATTCAAATTAAAATTGTGCCACCCATGAGTGAGAAACCTACATGCCAAATATAGCCTATATGTTGTGTTCCCGACAGGTTATAGAAAAGAGCAGAAGCATTGAACAATCCATTCATATTACAGTCCTACAGGTTATGGAACATTTCCTATTATAGTATTTGTCCAGTAGGTTTCCTCAAGGGGAAAGCACCCACTTCTACATCAAAGATAAAAAAAAAAACACTGAGTAAATACTATGGTAATGTCTGCAAAAACACTACAGTGAATATTATAGTATATAAATATAGTAATAGTACAGTATTTATTCCATAGTATACTATATTATTTTCTATTTGCTCCCCTCTGTTCCTCTATTATTTCCTCCCATCTCACTCTCTCTCTTTCCCTGCCTCCCATCTCGCTCTCTCTCTTTCCCTGCCTCCCATCTCGCCCTGTCTTTCCCTGCCTCCCATCTCGCTCTCTCTCTTTCCCTGCCTCCCATCTCGCTCTCTGTCTTTCCCTGCCTCCCATCTCGCTCTCTGTCTTTCCCTGCCTCCCATCTCGCTCTCTCTCTTTCCCTTCCTCCCATCTCGCTCTCTCTCTTTCCCTGCCTCCCATCTCGCTCTCTCTCTTTCCCTGCCTCCCATCTCGCTCTCTCTCTTTCCCTGCCTCCCATCTCGCTCTCTCTCTTTCCCTGCCTCCCATCTCGCTCTCTCTCTTTCCCTGCCTCCCATCTCGCTCTCTCTCTTTCCCTTCCTCCCATCTCGCTCTCTCTCTTTCCCTGCCTCCCATCTCGCTCTCTCTCTTTCCCTGCCTCCCATCTCGCTCTCTCTTTCCCTTCCTCCCATCTCGCTCTCTCTCTTTCCCTGCCTCCCATCTCGCTCTCTCTCTTTCCCTGCCTCCCATCTCGCTCTCTCTCTTTCCCTTCCTCCCATCTCGCTCTCTCTCTTTCCCTGCCTCCCATCTCGCTCTCTCTTTCCCTGCCTCCCATCTCGCTCTCTCTCTTTCCCTTCCTCCCATCTCGCTCTCTCTCTTTCCCTGCCTCCCATCTCGCTCTCTCTCTTTCCCTGCCTCCCATCTCGCTCTCTCTCTTTCCCTTCCTCCCATCTCGCTCTCTCTCTTTCCCTGCCTCCCATCTCGCTCTCTCTCTTTCCCTGCCTCCCATCTCCTCTCTTCTCTCCCACATCCCAATAAGAGAGTAAATGGGAGAACAAGTCCACAATACAACGTTCAATCAGCCCTCACAAACAGCTCATTCTAAATGCATCACTTCCCTTTGCATATCCATTACTCTTGTTAAAACATTGCTTTGTTGTGTGTCATCATCATGGCTCCTCGGTATCAGTGATGTACGGGGGTATTGGTAGTGAGCTCATCCCCATTAGGAGATTCATTCAACTGTCAGATCCTTCTGTGGCTGTGTGTGCTTCCTCAGATACAATGAATGTGAATACATTCCAGAGGGCTGTCCTGGTGTCCTCCCTCACCATTTACACTTATCAACTGAAGAAGTGTGGGGGTGTGAAGAGAGGGAGAGAGAGAAAGAGAGAGAGAGAGAGTGACACAGACAGACACAGAGAGACAGGGAAACCAATACTATTTGAACCCATGTGGGTCTGGTGGTGATGACAGTGACAACCCATTACCTCCGTTGGGACAGAAGCCATAAACAGTCTGTCACTCAGCCAGGCAGGCACACGGGCAGGCAGGCAGGCAGGCGAGCATCGCAGGCAGGCGGGGCTACAAGGTCAGTGCTCTGTGAAGCGTTTTATAGTGGTTGCAGAGCAACTTCAGGTCAACCTGTCTGGCTATGATAAGCAACAGAACAATGGGTTAAGGATGTAGAATAGGATAGAATGGAGTAGAATAGAATAGGTGAAACAGACAATTAGACTCCCAATCAAAGCATTGCTCTGTGGTGTGTTGCTGGATCAGACATAGGACCATATTGGGTGTCATGTGGACGTTTTCTTCAGTCAATACTTGGCAAATCCTCACGCAGAATTCAGTGCCTTTCTCTGTCTTCTATATGTGTACAATTCTTGTTATTCTCACATTTAAAGTTTATGTGGAGTTTAGAATTGGAATTTAGAATTGGAATTTAGAGTTCATCCTGCCTATTCCATTTCTGGGCTGATTGGTTAGCTCACAACAGGGCCCTGGAGATAACGAGATGAGAATGGAGTGGGCACACATCCAGCACTGAAGGACTGGAGCGACGGGGGAGAGGGATAAACACAGGCAGGTGTGTTTACATAGCTAACGGATTAGCAGCTGAGCTAGCCTGCTGTTCACTTCTCTCTGTTGGGAAGGGATGTCTGGTGTGCTTAGGATTTAGAGCTGTGATTCCCAACCAGGGGTACTAGGACCCCTGTAGGTACTCGGCCTATCCACAGAGGGTACTTGAGAAGACTCATGAGACCATAGGCCTACTGGTAAAATGCACATGAGGGGGTACTTCAGGGCTACTCCGGGCAGAGCAAAATTCTGTTGGTGAAACAGTAACCCAAAAAGGTTGGGAACCACTGATCTAGAGCAGTGTTTCCCACCTCCGGTCCTCTAGTACGCCCAACAGTACACATTTTTATTGTAGCCCCAGACAAGCACACCTGATTCAACCTAGCAACTAATCATAAGGCCCTCAAAGAGTTGAATCAGGTGTGCTTGTCCGCGTGTGCTGTTGGGGACCACTGATAGAGGAGGTTCATGTTCAGTAAACATGGACTTGGATGAGTGCCTATTTGGTCATAATGATTATAGTGGTATTGGCTATAATGGTGTTAAAGAGCAAAGTATATTTGAAGCTCTCAAATGGAAACATGCAAACAGATGAGTTACATAACTTCCTGGTTTTACAACTTCTCTGTTTGTATGGTTCCATCTGAGTGGTTTAAATATACTTTCCCCTTCTGTTAATCACTGATGAGAATCACTGATGGGAACTGGCCAGGGGCGGACTGGGACCAGAAATCGGCCCTGACATTTCTAACACATCGGCCCAGACCGCCCCTGGAACTGACTGTGTAGGTGCGAGGGAGAAAGGATAAGATGATAGCAAGAAGGAAAGGAAGCATTGTAAAGGGGCCTATTTGGACAAACATATAGGCCTATTGTTGGTCCTGCTAGGTACAGTTAGTTGACACTGACCTGAGAAAAGTTGAGCATTTTTAGCATTATTGATTATGGTTAGCATTAGGAGAGGGTAAGCTGATCTTAGATCTATATCTAAAGACCCAAGTTGGACCGTTCGGTTCTCTCCACCTTTCGGGGGCAGTTTGACGGTGTAAACTGCCTTGACCACTTGTCCGTTCTGCAGCTGCATGGTGCAGGTGTAGTTCCCAGCCGTGTTCTGGGTGGGGAACAGGGGGACCTCTGTGCTGAGGCGACCCGGGCCAGAGGAGCTCCACTTCAGCGTGCGACTCTGGTTCTGGTGGCTCCACACCACCCGCTTCACCTGGTGGATGGAGGAGATGGATTGTGCTTATACAGTGTGTTCTTCATACACCAGGGCCGTGTTCAGGGGACTATGCAATAGTCCAGGTTGTCCTTCCCTGTTTCAGTCAGTTTTCCGTTTTGTGCCTAATGAACTCAGCCCAGGTGCTCAAGGAGCCATTTTGTGCCTGAAAGCTCACCACACATCAGCTAACTATCAAAGTGAAGAGATGAGGCATGAACGTTGCCAGTCAGGGGATGGTTACCTACCTGGGAGCGCTCTGTATAATGACAGGTCAGGACCAGGGCTGATGGAGAATGTCTGGCTTTCACTGGGATGGAGGGATAGTGAGAAAGGGGGAAGGAGAGGAGAGGAGAGTGGAAGGCAAGGGAGTAGGAAAGAAAAAGATAATGTGAGGTAGGGATAAGGAGAGAGTGAAGGAAGTACCAATAAGTGGTAGTCAGGGGACAAAAAGAGAAGGGGGCAAGGAGAGGTGGAAGGTGAGTTAGGGGGGGTGGGGTGGATGAAAAGAAAACAATGAGAGAATCAGAGATTGTTCAAAATAATATATATTCATTACACAGAATTGCTTCTAATGTGTCGCCTGATGGTGACTGATGCCCCATGTCTCATCAAACCCCAATGAGGATCAATCTGGGTGTAATCAAGCCCTACAGACACACACGTCTCTGTCAGTGATTACAGTGTTTAATGTGTGCCTCCCACAGCCCTGGTGGGAGTGCGGCAGGTATAATCGTACATAATTACACCCATAATGAGGCAAGATAAAAAATATATGGGTCCGCGGGGCTTTATGTGTGTGTGTGTGTGTGTGTGTGTGTGTGTGTGTGTGTGTGTGTGTGTGTGTGTGTGTGTGTGTGTGTGTGTGTGTGTGTGTGTGTGTGTGTGTGTGTGTGTGTGTGTGTGTGTGTGTGTGTGTGTGTGTGTGTGTGTGTGTGTGTGTGTGTGTGTGTGTGTGTGTGTGTGTGTGTGTGTGTGTGTGTGTGTGTGTGTGTGTGTGCGTGCGTGCGTGCGTGCGTGTGTGTGTGTGTGTCAGTGTGTGTGTGTGTGTGTGTGTGTATGTGTGTGACAGACGTGTGGAGCAGGGTGACAGTGACAGATCGCTTGGTCATGTCTGGGCAGCTGTGATGGCTGCCAGAGGGACAGTGATTATTAAAGACTTCCGAGACTACAAAAATGGACAGACAGGTGTATGAGTATGTGTGTGTGTTTCTGTGTGTGTGTGTGAGTTGGACAGTATTTTTAGTCTTTGTTTTTATTGATACCGATATCTCTATTTCAAGCATAAATTAATCACACTTCTCTCTTCACTCCTCCCTCTTCCCCTCTGTACCTTGGAGGATGCTAAGTAGGGTCCTCTGGCTGAACGCGTTGTCATTGAGGAAGACCTCACACATGTAGAGGCCTCCGTCATTCAGCCCCGGGCTCAGCAGGAAGGAGAAGAAACCCTCTTTTGGGGTAGACAATGGCCCGTCCAGGCTCAGCTGGGCATGAGTCTAGATCAATCAAATTAATTCAATCACATTCATTTATAAAGGCTCTTTTTACATCAGCAGTTGTCATAAAGTGCTTTTACAGTAACCCGGCCTGGACCCTGTGGAGCAGGCAGAAACAGAAGCACTGTAGCTAGGAAAACCCCCTTGAAGGAACAAACCTGTAGAGGAACTCAGTTGAAACGCACGTAAGCATGAACATATACACACACATCCTCTTCTGGGTGTACCTTGCTCTGCTCTGTGTGGTCCCTCCAGCGGTCGTACCTGTAGACCAGGGTTGTGGTGTTAATGTTTCTGCTGTCTGGAGGCTTCCAATAGAGCAGGACATAGTCGCCCCGCATCGGAGGGCAGGCGAGGGTGAGAGGGGTCTGGGTGAGACTGGCCATAGAGATCTGAGCACCTAGGGAGGGGGAGAGGAGAGGGAGGGGGAGGGAGGGAGAGAAAGAGAGAACGGGGGGAATGGGGGAGAGAAAGAGAATGAGAGGTGCGTAAGTGAGAGAGAACGTGAGAGATAAGAAGAGAGAGTGGTGGGGGAACGGTGAGAGAAATATGTGGGGAAGATTGTGGGGTTGAGAGTATTAGAGAGGAGGATGAGTGACAGAGATGGCAGTTTGGAGAGGAACAGAACAGACAGAGGAAAATAAAGAGAGATAGAGAGAGAGGTGCACAGCAGCAACAGGGATTATGTCGTTATGTTTCTGAGAGAGAGCTGGTCCCTCAGTAAGGTCAGTTTGTATTGTGCTGCTTGATCCAGAGGCTGCTGACTCCGTGTTTTAGCTAGACTAGAGTCTACTGTACACTGTGACGTCACTCACTATGGCTTATATTGGTGAACGAGGCCACATTCATACCTAGAAAGAGAGAGAGAGAGGGTGAGCGGGAGAGGGTGGGAGGGAGCGAGAGAGGGAGAGAGGGAGGAAGAATGACAGAGAGGGAACAAGGGAGTGAGAGAGATAAAGGGACAGAAATAAAGAATTTGGGTTAGTGTGGGAGCAGTTGTTATAGTGGGAGCACATATAAATACTAGTCAATTACATAACAATGCCAATACAATGCTGATCTAAATACAATGTTTTACTTGGAGTATTGAGACTCATCCCAGATTCCAATTATGTCACTACACCCTTTCCTGCCTCTCTCCACCCCCCGTCATATCTCACCATCCACGCGGAGGTCCACAGTGAAGGGGAACATAGGGGAGCTGCTGTTACCCCTTGGGTATACCTGGCAGATGTATACCCCCTGGTCAGTGAGGCGTATCTGGGGCAGCTTGGCAACACCCCCCCCTGACCTCCTTGCCAATCGTAGTGGCGTCCCACCAGGGGACAGCCAGGTTACCTCAGAAACGGCGGAGGCGGGGGACACTTCTGCCATCAGACGCAGTGTGCTGTGGTGAGGGAGAGTGGCTGAAGGAAAGATAGAGACTGGGACCGATGTAGGAGGTAGGAAATAGGAGGAACGAAAGAAGAGATAAAAAAACATGTGGGATATTGATACTACAGCCAACCTGATTGTGTCAAATAAAGTGTGCATGGGAAATTATTTACACAAAATATTTGTATCAATACCATCACAACTGTATATTACATGTATATGGACATACTATAACGGTAGGTTTGTGTACAGGGCCAGAGTTCTATACCTGTGAGGATGGCTAATAGTATGATCTTCTCTCTCAGTTTCTTCTCTTGCTGTTTAATCAGACAGGAGTAGCGACCCTTGTCCTCCATTTTGGGGACAAACAGTAGAGAGAAGTCCCCAGTTTCCTGAAAGTTTGAGTCAACCAATCGCATGGAAGCCTTTGAGGCTGCGCCCGAGAACTGCTGCCTCTCATTGGCTGAGAGGACCAGTTTCCAGTGGTCCACCCCGGGAGACTTCATCTTCCAATTAATGCTCACAGAGCCCGTGAGAGGCCAATCAACACAGGGTAAGGTGACTTCCCTGCCAACCATTGTCACGACGACATCACTCCAGTCAGGGTCTGATGACGACAAAAAACACACACAAAAACAAGTGAGTGAAATAGTGATAGGTCTAACCTTCCAGTGGGCTTACAGGGGAACTCCTGCCATGGCTGTTCACACCTATCCGGCTCTATGTGCTCTGTAAAAACGTAAGGTGCTAGTAGAAGGGGTTGCAGTTGGATCAGGCTCTGGCCTCACTACTGATAGATGAGACCTGAGGAGATAAGAGGTGACTAGTTCTGGAGCCACAATCAACACTCAGACTTAACCCAGAGATGCTTCCAGGGGACTCTCAAATGGCACCCTACTTCTTAGAGCCCTGCTACAAAGTAGTGCACTATATAGGTAATAGAGTGCCAGTTCGAACGCAACCCAGGTTTTTATCCTTCCTTTATAATCAGTAACTGATTTAGATCAGGAAGAGCCAGTGTGTTGTGGACTCTTTAAGCCTAATCAATGGCATTAATGGACCAATTAAACGCCAAGGAGAGTTGAGAGCCAGCCAGACTGGACGGATTAGAGATGTGTATCCCTGCTTTGACCTCCAAATGACAGGAATATTTCTAAACCTCTACTGAAATACTACCTTATTTATAAAATACTACCTTATTTATAAAATACTACCTTATTTATAAAATACTACCTTGATTATTTTCTATGTTATGTCTTCCATATGCTTTCTGATAAAAGATCTACTGATCCCCGACTGAAGAATCCCACATTCGTTTTCAGCTTCAAAACGAGTGGGTAACCCAGTCACAACAGTTGTATGGGAGAATAATTGCAAGTGAAGGTTATTTGTGCGATGTCAGCTATCAATGGTTAAAATTTCGCCATACCTTTAGTGGTCGTGTCAGATTGAGTGATGAGCACCGCCGAAGAAGAAATAAGAACAAAGAGGAGACATCTAAACTCCATGGTCCAAGTGGAGGCAGCTGAGCAGGTGTTAAGTCAACTCACACACAGACCAACACACACTCTCCACTAGCACCCACCACCACCACAAACAACAACACCCTTCTCATCTCCAGTTTACTAGCAACATTTCTGTATTCTATGTGGTTGCGTTTCAAATGGCATTCTATACCCTATTTAGTGCACTACTTTTGACCAGGGCCAATATGACTGGTCAAAAGTAGTGCAATATACAGGGGATATGGTGTAATTTGGGGCCGAACTTGTGTCTTTACTTTGAACAGGATACGACCTGTCCAAAACCTTGATAGTGTTCAGGAAGAGAGTGTCACTGTGTCCACTGTTGGTGACTGATAAACACTTATAGGACTGGCACAGGGGGAAACACACACACACACACACACACACACACACACACACACACACACACACACACACACACACACACACACACACACACACACACACACACACACACACACACACACACACACACACACACACACACACACACACACACACACACACACCAGGCTACATGATGATGTAAACTCATGCTGCAGCTCAGGCACTGTACTGTGTATGTTCTTGAACAGAGAGGGAAGAACTTCACTTGGGATAAAATCCATACGATGACCTCAATACTGGGGTTGAAGAATGACAAAAGGAACAAGCACGTACAGTATATGTGACAGGGAGAAAGGGAAAAAGACCAATAAAGTGGAGAGAGAGATGAGGAGAGGAACAGAGTGAAAGTGAGGGAGAAAGACAGAGAGAGGTAACGAGGAAGTTAGAGAGATAAAGAGAGAACAATAAAGAGTTTGGGTTATAGTGGGAGCAGTGGAACCCCTGGGCTAAATGTCTTTACATCCCATAAATGTGTTTAATTAAGCTAACGGTGCTATCAGCTCCTCTGAGCTCCATTACTCCATTACCAGATACACTCTTAATTACCACTGAGCTGACAGGGAGAGAGGGGAGAGAGAGAGAGAGAGAGAGAGAGAGAGAGAGAGAGAGAGAGAGAGAGAGAGAGAGAGAGAGAGAGAGAGAGAGAGAGAGAGAGAGAGAGAGAGAGAGAGAGAGAGAGAGAGAGAGAGAGAGAGAGAGAGAGAGAGAGAGAGAGAGAGAGAGAGAGAGAGAGACATGGGAGAGAGAGAAGAGGGGAAGGGTGTGGGAGAAAGAGAAAGATGGGACAATGGAGAGAGAGGGGGAGATAAATGAGGAAGAGAGAAAGATGTATGACAATGTGAGAAATTGGAAAATACAGTAAAAGAGAGAAAGTAGCAACAGAAAGAGAAGTAGTGACAGGGTGAATGATAGAAACCAGAGATACTGAGAGAGAGAGAGAGAGAGAGAGAGAGAGAGAGAGAGAGAGAGAGAGAGAGAGAGACTTCAACTATCTGTACATTGTTACAATACTGTACATAGCCAATAATATAACATTTGAAATGTCTAAATTATTTAAAAACTTTTGTGAGTGTTATGTTTACTGTTAATTTTTCATTGTTTATTTCACTTTTGTTTTCATCTATTTCACTTGCTTTGGCAATATAAACACATGTTTCCCATGCCAATAAGTCTCTTTGAAATGAATTGAGAGAGAGACAAGAGAGAGAGCATGGGTGTACTGATCTCCTCCCTCATGGATAAATAATCACTCTAAGCTCTGGCTCAGTTTAATGAGTGCTGCCAATGAGCTAATACCAGACAACTATGAACTCCACTATCCTAGTCACAGACCCACAGGCAACCCCAGGACAGGGTGACAGGAGTGGAGAGGAAAATGAAGAGAGAGGAGTGAAAGACAAGGCCGGGATAAAGAAAGTGAGGGACAATACGTGGAGAGGGAAGAGTGACCAAATCCAGACATAACATTGGCCAGATGAGTGAGGGATGATGGGAGAGGGGAAAAACGAGTTTAGGCCCCTATATAGGGGAAGGGCTCAGAGTATTGAAAGTGAAAATAGATTGGGAGAATTCAGGTGAACATTGTGGACTGACAGAGGAGAGGAGAAAAGGAGAGGGGAGAGCAGAGGAGAGAAAATGAGAGGTTCGGGGAAAAGAGTGAAATATGCGATGAGAAGGAGGGAATTACAATGAATCAATGTTCTCTGCACGTCTGTAAAACACATGGGTTTACAGATTAGCCTTAAAGCTGGATGATAATATGGCTTTGCAATGTTGCTTTGGTGGACAATAAGAAAATGCTGTTTTTTGATTAGTGGGTGCAGGGGTGACTAACCCCGACCTAGAGATCTGATCTGGGTGTGCAAGCTTCAGTTCCAGCCCTGTTTTAATACAGCTAATCAAGATATTTAGAATCACACCTGAGTGTCATCATTTGATTGTGACATCTGTGTCAAAGATTTTGATTGTGAAATCAATGTTCGTGGTTATTGGATTGTAACGTTTGTTCCAGTGTTAATTGTATTGCTACACTTGAGTAGTGTCATGATTATGGGACGTTAGAGCCAAACAGCAGAGGGCGCAATAATCATCCATTTGCCTCATTCCACCACTGCTGTGCTGTTGTGCCTAGAATTCGATTATTGAATGGTACATATATTACAATTGACCTAATCAGTGTAAAATATTGGAGAGGGTGGACTTTCCCATAAATTAGCCTACACATTACGGGTAGATTTTTTTTTTCTAAATCAAAACGTGAAATTTGTAGCATCCTCCATCGATTAAATGTTCATTAAATGTTAAATTAAATGTCCATCCATTAAATGTTTTTAATTCAAATAAAAAGACAGTAGAAAACTGAAGAGGGTACATTGACGAATATGCCTAGTTCATTTTTGGTAAAATACAGGCAAGACAGCTCGCCTTGAGGCTAAACAAATGTACGTGTGCGCCCTATTACCTATGTTGTCCAGTCAGGGCTGGAAATCAACAAGGTTTCCGTTTTGGATAACACAATCTTTTAAAAAGTATAATTCCTCAATATTCTCATCCTTTTGGGAGTTTCTAAACTCCAGTCACATATCGTTTGATTTCAAGGAACTGTGACGTTGCCTAGGGATAGTCCATGACATCACACCCAGTAGCGATCTCTCCGCAGTGTGGAAATAGTTGAAGAGCGCACGCAGTCCAATCCACAAAACACATTTTTAGCTAAGCGAGAAATATACAATTGTGAGTTTCTTGTCAGCGTCGCTTGGACATGATTTGTATTATTTTTAACAGGCTCTGAAAGACGCGCAGTCAGTGAAGGACGTTTGAAAACTGACTTCTGATTAGTTCACAATTAAGTTCAAACCGGAAAAGACACGGATAGAGGTTGTTTTTATCAACGACATAAGATTAATTTAAATCAGAGCACAGGCAGCATGGCGAGAGAAGACGCTGGAAATTGGCATGACTTCACAAAAATGATCGGACTGTTCAGCGTGGTCACGTTGCTGACTTTTCAAGGTAAGACAAACATATTTCAAAAACAACCATAGAAATTCACCACCAGCCTACGTTGTTATCTTATACTCTAACCACGGATCCGTTGGTTGTGTCACCTGCTGGGGAGGTTTCAGTTACGATCCAATCAACGTGCAGGTGTACACTAGGTCTTAACGTTTTTTTCAGGCTAATGTTTTCCTTCTTACGGTCGTGAAATAAATCATGAATAAACAAAGTCTACTTGTGTCCCTCAACTGATTTGACTAGACTATTTTCTGACCGTGACACTATCTCACTCGGTAACCAGAGTTTCGGCGTAAAGTAGGCTACGCGGTGCTTTTGCTCTTAAGGTGTGGCTCAGTTGGCAATCGAAGTATATGTTTCTCTCTGGTGCCAGCAGGTGCATTGTCACTTGGTCTGTTCCAAATACAACCCTAGGGCTGTTGCGTGTCCTTGATCCTCTTTCCCCAGGACCACGCTTCTCCTTCAATTCCTTACGCCCCCCTGCGCCTTTTATTTCCTATCATCATCCTCGATTAGTGGCAGTTCACAACACATGTATTGGGTTAGAAATAGCTTTTATTGTAAACAGTGCAGCAACAGGGTGTAGCCTAGTTGCCACCAACAACAAAAAAGTGTTTGAGGTTACAGTATCACACTTGATAGCGTCCTTGTGGCCTGTGCATTTTTAATAAACACCTGTGCCCAGAGCCATATATTTAAGAAATAAGGCCCGAGAGGTGTGGTATAGGTCCAATATACCACGGCTAAGGGCTGTTATTATTTCGCGACGCAACGCGGAGTGCCTGGATACAGCCCTTACATGCTGAGTAGACCGTGCGTCCGCCATAGCAGGCAGCCGTGGTATATTGGCCATACACCACAACCCCCCGAGGTGCTTTATTATAAACTGGTTACCAACGTCATTAGAGCATTAAAAATACATGTCATACCCGTGGTATACAGCCTGATATACCACGGGCTTCAGCCAATCAGCATTCAGGGCTCGAACCACCCAGTTTATAATTAGTTAGACCAACTGAGCATATTGAATATTTTTCTAATTCTAGACATAGAGTTGCATAGCATTGTTTAAATATTCACCATATAATGTTAAAGGAAAAATCCACTCAAACTATATTTTGGTATTTTTCTAAAAGTTTTGCATGTCAGCAGTCAAGTTTAAGATATTGGACTTTCAAAAAGCAAAGTGTCACGTTTTGCATCATATGATGTATTTTGCTCTGCATGATGATGTGGTTGGTGACACAGCATCTTGAAAGTCCAATATCTTGAATACTTTACTTCTGAAATGCAAAACATTTTGGGACTGCATCAACAGTGGACTAATAACTAAAATCTTGCATTTTTATTTTTTTGTGGATTTTAACCTGGCTGCCATCGAATGTAAATGCATCATAATGCTCATTCTAGACAATCCGTCTTGTAGTCTTTAAAAACAATATTCCTCATGTAATTTCAATGGGCTAATGGGTAATAAACAGGAAAACACTGCTGTTCAAATAAAAATCACTCACCTGAACAGTAGTGTGCGCAGTGTTTTTATTACATTTATTTATTTAATTTTTATTGTGTGTGCATTTTACCCCTTTTTCTCCCCAATTTCGTGGTATCCAATTGTTAGAAGCTACTATCTTGTCTCATCGCTACAACTCCCGTACGGGCTCGGGAGAGACGAAGGTTGAAAGTCATGCATCCTCCGATACACAACCCAACCAAGCCGCACTGCTTCTTAACACAGCGCAGCGCGCATCCAACCTGGAAGCCAGCCGCACCAATGTGTCGGAGGAAACACCGTGCACCTGGCAACCTTGGTTAGCGTTTACTGCGCCCAGCCCGTCACAGGAGTCGCTGGTGCGCGATGAGACAAGGATATCCCTACCGGCCAACCCCTCCCTCGCCCGGGCGACGCTAGGCCAATTGTGCGTCGTCCCACGGACCTCCCGGTCGCGGCCGGGTTACGACAGAGCCTGGGCGCAAACCCAGAGTCTCTGGTGGCACAGCTGGCGCTGCAGTACAGCCCTTTTAACCACTGTGCCACCCGGGAGGCCCCTGTGTTTTTATTTTTGGTCCTTCTGTAGCACAGTTGGTAGAGCATGGCGCTTGTAACGCCAGGGTAGTGGGTTCGATTCCCGGGACCACCCATACGTAGAATGTATGCACACATGACTGTAAGTCGCTTTGGATAAAAGCGTCTGCTAAATGGCATATATTATTATTATTATATTATCAGGCAAGTTGGCCCTTAGTGCCACAGAAAGAGAGGGTAGTGGCCTAGCTGAGTCCTACTGTACTGCCTGATGTAGTTGATTAAAATTGTATTTTATTTATTTAACTAGGCAAGTCAGTTAATAAACAAATTATTATTTTACAGTAACTGCCAAACCCTAACCTGTACAACGCTGGTCCATTTGTGTGCCGCCCTATTGGACTCCCAATCACGGCCGGTTGTGATACAGCCCGGGATCGAACCAGGGTCTGTAGTGGCGCGTCTAGAACTGAGATGCAGTGCCTTAGACTGCGGTGTCACTTGGGAGCATTGTACATAACACAAAAATAATAATATAATCATCCGGCCCAGAAATGTATTTTCTTTTCTGATTTATTTATGGTGTGGACCTTTTCAGCCCAAATCCATTTGACAGAACATCTAGTGCACTTAGGGGGAAGGAAAACGGTGGCAAACAAAAAGGTTCCTGCATTTTTATCAGGGAAAATGTTGGTTTAACCAGTTCAAGTGTAAAAATCACCCTCTTCACTTTACTGATTTCACAGAAAGAGACAATGTTCAGGCCTTGGTGTGTTTTTTTGTGGTAGAATGTTTTTTGATTTTTTTTTTTCGTGTTCTTTACTAAGCCAAGAAAATCTTGTTTATAAGGAAATGACTAAAAAGAGTTTCAATAGCTTAGTAGAGGAAGGTAGGCTTAGTTCAGTTCTCATCAATTTCAATTTAATATAGTCTCATAACCCAGCTTACAATGTAATAACATTGAGTTTAATTTGTTTTGAATTAATGTAGGCTTCTATAGTATGAAAATCAATAAAAGACATGTCGTAGAAAATTATCTTGAGAGAATGGATGGGATTCCACTTTGAGCCCTAAAACGACACTGTAATACCCCCTAACGAGGTGGAGGCCCTATGTGGGTCAGGAGGGCTTGAACCCTGTTACCATGGTGATGTTTTATATTGAAATAGGGCTATGGGGTCAGCTGTGACTGGTTACGTCATCTTTACGGCTGAGTAAACGGCGTTGGTGTGTGTGTGAGAGCGACTGGTGGGCTGGCAGGGTCAGGGGAGAGAGCAGGCTACAGTCACACGCTGTTGGAAGAAGAGAGAAATGTGACATTAGGCCAAATTGACTTTGTGCAGTGAAGACACTTGAGATCTTCCTGATGGGTCTCTTTAGCCATTTGGGAACAGGTGGCTTCTTTAGAATGATGCAGAGACAGTTCAGGCTGAAGATTGCGTTCGGAGTCAGTCTGTTGATGGTTGGTAGGTCAGTTGGTTTATAGGACTGAATGAACAACTGATTCAGACCCCCCCCTCCCCGCCACCACCACTTGAGCGCCCTCCCCCGCCTGCCAGACCCAGTACATACAGGGGGCCTTGTTCTCTTGTCTTTTATTTTCTACCATCTTTCATGTTCCTGTCCAGCGCTTTTGTTTGAGCGACGTTAGTTATTGGTTTATTCAAAAGCACTCCCTCCTCTCCCTCTGTCCTCAAGGCCATGCTGTTTATGGGTGTCTGAGAGGGGGAGGGAGAAGGGGGGTGAGAGAGAAAGATGTGTAATTCCACGGATAAAAGAATGTGGAATGTGTGTTTTGAGGGGATGGGAGACTATAATTGAAACATTCTTATCTAAATCAATGTTTTTTCCCAGACATACGCAACGCTGCAGAAATAGACTTGTCTTATTTCAAATTGGAAAAGCAACCTTTTTTGAATGTGTGAACTTTTCAATGAATGTCTGTATGCTCGAGGTGTTATGTTAATGAGGTGTCCTTGCCCCTCTGTTCTAGAGCTGCAAATGCCATGGGGATTGGGAAAAGGTCAGGTGTGTGTGTCCGTTAGCCTTGCTTTGGCTGCTTTTAGTATGGCTTCATCACTGGCCCTGTCTCACACACACACACACACACACACTGCAGGGCCTGTTTAGAGCGTAGAGCAATAGTTGCCCTCATCACCAGTAAACCTCAGTTGATTCAAACATAAATGTGTGCTTTTAGTTTACAGCCCAATGGAGTCGTGAATGTAATACTAAGTGTGTGTGCGTGGACGGTGCCCAACACCTGTGGCCCTGACTCTGCTGCCTCCATGGAATCCTAATTCAATCTTCATTTTATGGCAGTTTATAACAGTTCATCAATGAACTACATTCCACATAGAATGAAAAGACCTACTACAGTAAGTCAAGCCATAGAGCTTATTGATGCATGCGTCTATAATCAATGTATGTGGAGAGACAATGGTTATTTTCTCTCTATTCATATTTCCTTTAAATCAAAGGCCAGACTAGGTTGTTGATTTGAACAAACATCATTAGACAGGATGGATAGTTCTAGGGAGAGAGTGAGTGAAGGGGAGAGGGATGTATAGAGAGCGAGGGAGAGTTTGGTCGATCAGCAGCAGTTCTTGTCGCTGAATTGTAAGTTTTGCTTTTGGACTGGGAGGCAGGAGCAATAGTAGTTGACACACCGCAAGATAGTGATAAATGAGGGTGTGTAACCTGAGGCTATGCTGTGTAGGGCTGACCCCATTTAGTCGATTGTTTGGTAAATAGGCTGTTGGTCAACCAACATATTTTTTTCGACAAGCATATGTAAAACAAAAAAGATAATTCTGGCACACGTGACTGATTCACGCCCGTCTCAGGTGACTCGTCCATTGCTGTGGCCGCAGGGATGGCACACCAGTGTCACCAGTAGTACATTTACTGTTAATTCCCATCATTTCTAATCTACAATGTTTGTTTGGTTATGGTAATTTATGTTAATGCATTCAATATATATTATTACTACAGGCTTGTCATCGGAGGAGTGGACACCTTGTTTGTAGAGCGCACAACCTAGGCTACACATATGAGAAGGTTTTGGTTTATTGCATTCCATTTATGAGTTGTCATTGTATTTGTTGCCTTTTGTTTGGAGCACTCCTGTCAATGTTGAGTAAGGACACGCACCTGATTGTGCAGAGAAGTAGGCCTATAGGCTAGCTGGCCTGCATGCAGAGAAGTAGGCCTATAGGCTACCTGGCCTGCATGCAGAGAAGTAGGCCTATAGGCTAGCTGGCCTGCATGCAGAGAAGTAGGCCTATAGGCTACCTGGCCTGCATGCAGAGAAGTAGGCCTATAGGCTACCTGGCCTGCATGCAGAGAAGTAGGCCTATAGGCTACCTGGCCTGCATGCAGAGAAGTAGGCCTATAGGCTACCTGGCCTGCATGCAGAGAAGTAGGCCTATAGGCTACCTGGCCTGCATGCAGAGAAGTAGGCCTATAGGCTACCTGGCCTGCATGCAGAGAAGTAGGCCTATAGGCTACCTGGCCTGCATGCAGAGAAGTAGGCCTATAAATGTGCCCATTCGATGATCTGAATATAAATATAATTTTGATTAACAACATGACGTTGATTTTGCGATATGAAGACTATAAGTTAAATGAAACTGTTCCATAAAAATGTCTCATAGCAAAGGGTCTGAATACTTGTGTAAATAAATTATTTCGGTTTTATTTTTAATAGATTTGCAAACATTTCTAAACCTGTTTTTTCTTTGTCATTATGGGTTATTGTGTGTATATTGAGGATTTAAAAAATGCATTTCAACCATTTTAGAATGATAGGGTGTGTGTCTCTCTTCGTTCAACAGTTTTAGAACACCTACTCATTCAAGGGTTTTTCTTTATTTTGACTGTTTTCTACAATGTAGAATAATAGTGAAGACATCAACACTATGAAATAACCCATGGAATCATGTAGTAACCAAAAAAGTGTTAAACGAATCATAATGTATTTTATATTTGAGATTCTTTAAATAGCCACTCTTTTCTTAGATGACAGCTTTGCACACTCTTGGCATTCTCTCAACTAGCTTCATCTGGAATGCTTCGCCAACAGTCTTGAAGGAGTTCCTACATATGCTGAGCACTTGTTGGCTGCTTTTCCTTCACTCTGCGGTCCGACTCATCCCAAACCATCTCAATTTGGTTGAGGTCTGGTGATTGGAGGCCAGGTCATCTCATGCAACACTCCATCACTCTCCTTCTTGGTAAAATAGCCCTTACACAGCCTGGACCTAAACACAGGTGTGTTGGGTCATTGTCCTGTTGAAAAAGAGACTACCCCATGAATCTGGTTGAGAGAATGCCAAGAGTGTGCAAAGCTGTCAAGGCAAAGGGTGGCTATTTCAAGAATCTCAAATATATAAAATACATTTTGGTTTGTTTAACACTTTTTTTTGGTAACTACATGATTCCAATTTCCTAGTTTTGATGTCTTCACTATTATTATTATAAAATAGTAAAATAAAGAGAACATTTTGAGTAGGTGTTCTAGAACTGTTGACTGTGTGTGTGACTGCTCTCAGTTGAACAAGATGTCTTCTTTGTCTGGGGAATCCCTAATGCGGAGAGTCAGATGGCATCTCAATAACCAGTTTGTGTGTGTGTATGTGTGTGTGAGGCAGTTTGCTGGGTGGTTTCTTCAGGATGTGGTGGTTTTCCTCCCTGTACCACAGCCGTCTGAGAATAGCCTCCTTTATCTCTACATATTCATTAAACTGACACGTCCTATCAAAGCATCGTTCAGAGGGCGTTAAATAACTAATGATGGATGGATCAGGGGCATCTTTCAGAGGGCGTTAAATAACTAATGATGGATGGATCAGGGGCATCTTTCAGAGGGCGTTAAATAACTAATGATGGATGGATCAGGGGCATCTTTCAGAGGGCGTTAAATAACTAATGATGGATGGATCAGGGGCATCTTTCAGAGGGCGTTAAATAACTAATGATGGATGGATCAGGGGCATCTTTCAGAGGGCGTTAAATAACTAATGATGGATGGATCAGGGGCATCTTTCAGAGGGCGTTAAATAACTAATGATGGATGGATCAGGGGCATCTTTCAGAGGGCGTTAAATAACTAATGATGGATGGATCAGGGGCATCGTTCAGAGGGCGTTAAATAACTAATGATGGATGGATCAGGGGCATCTTTCAGAGGATGGATGGATCGTCTTTCAGAGGGCGTAAATAACTAATGATGGATGGATCAGGGGCATCTTTCAGAGGGCGTTAAATAACTAATGATGGATGGATCAGGGGCATCGTTCAGAGGGCGTTAAATAACTAATGATGGATGGATCAGGGGCATCTTTCAGAGGGCGTTAAATAACTAATGATGGATGGATCAGGGGCATCGTTCAGAGGGCGTTAAATAACTAATGATGGATGGATCAGGGGCATCTTTCAGAGGGCGTTAAAATAACTAATGATGGATGGATCAGGGGCATCTTTCAGAGGGCGTTAAATAACTAATGATGGATGGATCAGGGGCATCTTTCAGAGGGCGTTAAATAACTAATGATGGATGGATCAGGGGCATCTTTCAGAGGGCGTTAAATAACTAATGATGGATGGATCAGGGGCATCTTTCAGAGGGCGTTAAATAACTAATGATGGATGGATCAGGGGCATCTTTCAGAGGGCGTTAAATAACTAATGATGGATGGATCAGGGGCATCTTTCAGAGGGCGTTAAATAACTAATGATGGATGGATCAGGGGCATCTTTCAGAGGGCGTTAAATAACTAATGATGGATGGATCAGGGGCATCTTTCAGAGGGCGTTAAATAACTAATGATGGATGGATCAGGGGCATCGTTCAGAGGGCGTTAAATAACTAATGATGGATGGATCAGGGGCATCTTTCAGAGGGCGTTAAATAACTAATGATGGATGGATCAGGGGCATCTTTCAGAGGGCGTTAAATTACTAATGATGGATGGATCAGGGGCATCTTTCAGAAATAACTAATGGGATGGATCGTTAAATAACTAATGATGGATGGATCAGGGGCATCTTTCAGAAATAACTAATGGGATGGATCGTTAAATTACTAATGATGGATGGATCAGGGGCATCTTTCAGAGGGCGTTAAATAACTAATGATGGATGGATCAGGGGCATCTTTCAGAGGGCGTTAAATTACTAATGATGGATGGATCAGGGGCATCTTTCAGAGGGCGTTAAATAACTAATGATGGATGGATCAGGGGCATCTGTCCTGGAATGACTCAGCCCCCCAAAAAATACATACATTGAAGTTCAGCCCCCCATCCCGTCCACTCAAAGGGAGAAGTAGAAATCCTCCCCTTTAAGGAATGCCAAATGTCATTACGATGAACAGGAGTGGAAGGGTTTACAATATCATAGCTCCGCTGAGGTCATTGGGGTCAGGTTGGATTCCAACTAGAGCAGGACACATCTGTAGATGTTATCAAGGCTGGATATGGTATGAATCAGTTGAAATGCTGATACTGCTCCTTATTATTCATTCCTCTATCAAACATGTCTTCGTCACAGCAACACTTTTGCTCACACACCCGTTTCTGTCTCCCTGCCTGCCTCTGTACACTCAACACAGTACCTTAGAGAATCCATGTTTAGCTTGCCATGTTGGGTGTAGGAGATTCTCTTTGACACAGTCCCAGATGATTACCCAGCTACAGTGGTAACACCCCCATCAAGAGAGACTGAGTCCAGGAGTAGCCCCTGAATAGGACATGGCATGACACTGCAGCAATGGTTTCACAGTACCAGTTACCAAGACTCCTGCTGTGCCCAATGAAACGGTGACCCAAACAGTGGTGAAGTACCCAATTGTCATATTTGAGTTTAGGTAAAGATGCCTTTCATAGAAAATGACAAAAGTCAAAGTCGCCCAGTAAAATCCTACTTGAGTAAAAGTCTAAAAGTATTTGGTTTTAAGTATCAAAAGTAGAAATAATTTTGACATGATGCATGTATTTAGTGAGTCCGCCAGATCAGAGACAGTAGGGATGACCAGGGATGTTCTCTTGATAAGTGTGTGAATTAGACCATTTTCCTGTGCTGCTAAGCATTCAAAATGTAACGAGTACTTTTGGGTGTCAGCGAAAATGTATTGAGTAAAAAGTACAATATTTTCTTAAGGTAATGTAGTGAAATAAAAGTAGTCAAAAATATAAATAAAGTACAGATACCCCCAAAAAGCTACTTAAGTAGTTCTTTCAAGTAATTTTTCTTAAGTACTTTACAGCACTGGACCCAAACCACCAACCAAGGCGCTAAGACTAGGCTGCTGGTTAAGGGGGCTGAGAGGGGTGGGTACAGTTGGAAAGAAGGGGGCAGCGTTAGTGGGTGAGCAGAGTGGAGATGACATCATACGTTTAAATTCCTCACAGTGGCAACTTGGCACAGGGATAAGGGGATTTGGAGGAGAGGGGGGGATAGGGAGGCAGGATCTGCTCATTTGTAGTTTAGCATCATCCCTCTCTCTGACACTTTAATCGTGACACCCAGCTATCACTGGAGTTGGGCCATTTATTTCTAACCTTTCTCTCTTTAACATCTTCTGTCTCTCTCCTCTTGTCTCTCTCCTCTTGTCTCTCCCGTCTCTCTCCTCTTGTCTCTCTCCTCTTGTCTCTTCCGTCTCTCTCCCGTCTCTCTCCTCTTGTCTCTCTCCTCTTCTCTCTCCCGTCTCTCTCCTCTCCCGTCTCTCTCCTCTTGTCTCTCCCTCTCTCTCCTCTTGTCTCTCTCCTCTTGTCTCTCTCCTCTCTCTCCTCTTGTCTCTCTCCTCTTGTCTCTCCTCTCTCTCCTCTTGTCTCTCTCCTCTTGTCTCTCTCCTCTTGTCTCTCTCCTCTTGTCTCTCTCCTCTTGTCTCTCTCCTCTTGTCTCTCCCGTCTCTCTCCTCTTGTCTCTCTCCTCTTGTCTCTCCCTTCTCTCTCCTCTTGTCTCTCTCCTCTTGTCTCTCTCCTCTTGTCTCTCTCCTCTTGTCTCTCTCCTCTTGTCTCTCTCCTCTTGTCTCTCCCGTCTCTCTCCTCTTGTCTCTCTCCTCTTGTCTCTCCCGTCTCTCTCCTCTTGTCTCTCTCCTCTTGTCTCGCTCCTCTTGTCTCGCTCCTCTTGTCTCGCTCCTCTTGTCTCTCCCGTCTTGTCTCTCCCGTCTCTCTCCTCTTGTCTCTCCCGTCTCTCTCCTCTTGTCTCTCTCGTCTCTCTCCTCTTGTCTCTCCCGTCTCTCTCCTCTTGTCTCTCTCGTCTCTCTCCTCTTGTCTCTCCCGTCTCTCTCCTCTTGTCTCTCCCGTCTCTCTCCTCTTGTCTCTCCCTTCTCTCTCCTCTTGTCTCTCTCCTCTTGTCTCTCTCCTCTTGTCTCGCTCCTCTTGTCTCGCTCCTCTTGTCTCGCTCCTCTTGTCTCGCTCCTCTTGTCTCTCCCCTCTTGTCTCTCCCGTCTCTCTCCTCTTGTCTCTCCCGTCTCTCTCCTCTTGTCTCTCTCGTCTCTCTCCTCTTGTCTCTCCCGTCTCTCTCCTCTTGTCTCTCTCCTCTCTCTCCTCTTGTCTCTCTCCTCTTGTCTCTCTCCTCTTGTCTCCCTCCTCTTGTCTCTCCCGTCTCTCTCCTCTTGTCTCTCTCCTCTTGTCTCTCCCGTCTCTCTCCTCTTGTCTCTCCCTCTTGTCTCTCCCGTCTCTCTCCTCTTGTCTCTCTCCTCTTGTCTCGCTCCTCTTGTCTCGCTCCTCTTGTCTCTCCCGTCTTGTCTCTCTCCTCTTGTCTCTCCCGTCTCTCTCCTCTTGTCTCTCTCGTCTCTCTCCTCTTGTCTCTCCCGTCTCTCTCCTCTTGTCTCTCTCGTCTCTCTCCTCTTGTCTCTCCCGTCTCTCTTCTTGTCTCTCTCCTCTTGTCTCTCTTGTCTCTCCCGTCTCTCTCTTCTTGTCTCTCTCCTCTTGTCTCTCCCGTCTCTCTCCTCTTGTCTCTCTCCTCTTGTCTCTCCCGTCTCTCTCCTCTTGTCTCTCTCCTCTTGTCTCTCTTGTCTCTCTCCTCTTGTCTCGCTCCTCTTGTCTCGCTCCTCTTGTCTCGCTCCTCTTGTCTCTCCCGTCTTGTCTCTCCCGTCTCTCTCGTCTCTCTCCTCTTGTCTCTCCCGTCTCTCTCCTCTTGTCTCTCTCGTCTCTCTCCTCTTGTCTCTCCCGTCTCTCTTCTTGTCTCTCTCCTCTTGTCTCTCTTGTCTCTCCCGTCTCTCTCTTCTTGTCTCTCTCCTATTGTCTCTCCCGTCTCTCTCCTCTTGTCTCTTCCGTCTCTCTCCCGTCTCTCCCGTCTCTCTCCTCTTGTCTCTCCCGTCTCTCCCTCTCCCGTCTCTCTCCTCTTGTCTCTCCCGTCTCTCTCCTCTCGTCTCTCTCCTCTCATCTCTCTCCTCTCGTCTCTCCCGTCTCTCTCCTCTCGTCTCTCCCGTCTCTCTCCTCTCGTCTCTCTCGTCTCTCCCGTCTCTCTCCTCTCGTCTCTCCCATCTCTCTCCTCTCGTCTCTCTCCTCTCGTCTCTCCCGTCTCTCTCCTCTCGTCTCTCCCGTCTCTCTCCTCTCGTCTCTCCCGTCTCTCTCCTCTCGTCTCTCCCGTCTCTCTCCTCTCGTCTCTCCCGTCTCTCTCGTCTCTCTCCTCTCATCTCTCTCCTCTCGTCTCTCCCGTCTCTCTCCTCTCGTCTCTCCCGTCTCTCTCCTCTCGTCTCTCTCCTCTCGTCTCTCTCGTCTCTCCCGTCTCTCTCCTCTCGTCTCTCCCATCTCTCTCCTCTCGTCTCTCCCGTCTCTCTCCTCTCGTCTCTCCCGTCTCTCTCCTCTCGTCTCTCCCGTCTCTCTCCTCTCGTCTCTCCCGTCTCTCTCCTCTCGTCTCTCCCGTCTCTCTCCTCTCGTCTCTCCCGTCTCTCTCCTCTCGTCTCTCTCCTCTCGCCTCTCTCTCGTCTCTCTCCTCTCGTCTCTCTCCTCTCGTCTCTCTCCTCTAGTCTCTCCCGTCTCTCTCCTCTCGTCTCTCTCCTCTAGTCTCTCCCGTCTCTCTCCTCTAGTCTCTCCCGTCTCTCTCCTCTAGTCTCTCCCGTCTCTCTCCTCTAGTCTCTCCCGTCTCTCTCCTCTAGTCTCTCCCGTCTCTCTCCTCTAGTCTCTCCCGTCTCTCTCCTCTAGTCTCTCCCGTCTCTCTCCTCTAGTCTCTCCCGTCTCTCTCCTCTAGTCTCTCCCGTCTCTCTCCTCTAGTCTCTCTCCTCTTGTCTCTCCCGTCTCTCTCCTCTTGTCTCTCCCGTCTCTCTCGTCTCTCTCGTCTCTCCCGTCTCCTCTCGTCTCTCCCGTCTCCTCTCGTCTCTCCCGTCTCCTCTCCCGTCTCCTCTCGTCTCTCCCGTCTCCTCTCGTCTCTCCCGTCTCCTCTCGTCTCTCCCGTCTCCTCTCGTCTCTCTCCTCTCGTCTCTCTCCTCTCGTCTCTCTCCTCTCGTCTCTCCCTCTCGTCTCTCTCCTCTCGTCTCTCTCCTCTCGTCTCTCTCCTCTCGTCTCTCTCCTCCCGTCTCTCTCTCCTCTCTCTCCTCTCGTCTCTCTCTCCTCTCGTCTCTCTCCTCTCGTCTCTCCCGTCTCTCTCCTCTCGTCTCTCCCGTCTCTCTCCTCTCGTCTCTCCCGTCTCTCTCCTCTTGTCTCTCCCGTCTCTCTCCTCTTGTCTCTCCCGTCTCTCTCCTCTTGTCTCTCTCCTCTTGTCTCTCTCCTCTTGTCTCTCTCCTCTTGTCTCTCTCCTCTTGTCTCTCCCGTCTCTCTCCTCTTGTCTCTCCCGTCTCTCTCCTCTTGTCTCTCCCGTCTCTCTCCTCTTGTCTCTCCCGTCTCTCTCCTCTTGTCTCTCCCGTCTCTCTCCTCCCGTTTCTCCCGTCTCTCTCCTCTCGTCTCTCCCCTCTCGTCTCTCCCCTCTCGTCTCTCCCCTCTCGTCTCTCCCCTCTCGTCTCTCCCCTCTCGTCTCTCCCCTCTCGTCTCTCCCCTCGCGTCTCTCTCCTCTCGTCTCTCTCCTCTCGTCTCTCTCCTCTCGTCTCTCTCCTCTCGTCTCTCTCCTCTCGTCTCTCTCGTCTCTCTCTCCTCTCGTCTCTCCCGTCTCTCTCTCCTCTCGTCTCTCCCGTCTCTCTCTCCTCTCGTCTCTCCCGTCTCTCTCTCCTCTCTCCCGTCTCTCTCTCCTCTCGTCTCTCCCGTCTCTCTCTCCTCTCGTCTCTCCCGTCTCTCTCTCCTCTCGTCTCTCCCGTCTCTCTCTCCTCTCGTCTCTCCCGTCTCTCTCTCCTCTCGTCTCTCCCCGTCTCTCTCCTCTCGTCTCTCCCGTCTCTCTCTCCTCTCGTCTCTCCCCTCTCTCTCTCCTCTCGTCTCTCCCGTCTCTCTCTCCTCTCGTCTCTCCCGTCTCTCTCTCCTCTCGTCTCTCCCGTCTCTCTCTCCTCTCGTCTCTCCCGTCTCTCTCTCCTCTCGTCTCTCCCGTCTCTCTCTCCTCTCGTCTCTCCCGTCTCTCTCTCCTCTCGTCTCTCCCGTCTCTCCAGTCTCTCTCCTCTCGTCTCTCCAGTCTCTCTCGTCTCTCCAGTCTCTCTCCTCTCGTCTCTCTCTCCAGTCTCCTCTCGTCTCTCTCCAGTCTCTCTCCTCTCGTCTCTCTCTCTCGTCTCTCCCGTCTCGTCTCTCCCGTCTCCTCTCCTCCTCTCGTCTCTCCAGTCTCTCTCGTCTCTCCAGTCTCTCTCCTCTCGTCTCTCCAGTCTCTCTCCTCTCGTCTCTCTCCAGTCTCTCTCCTCTCGTCTCTCTCCTCTCGTCTCTCTCCTCTCGTCTCTCCCGTCTCTCCTCTCGTCTCTCCCGTCTCTCCTCTCGTCTCTCCCGTCTCTCTCCTCTCGTCTCTCTCGTCGCTCTCCTCTCGTCTCTCCCGTCTCCCCCGTCTCGTCTCTCCCGTCTCCCCCGTCTCGTCTCTCCCGTCTCCCCCGTCTCGTCTCTCCCGTCTCCCCCGTCTCTCCCGTCTCTCGTCTCTCTCCTCTCGTCTCTCTCCTCTCGTCTCTCTCCTCTCGTCTCTCTCCTCTCGTCTCTCTCCTCTCTCCCGTCTCTCGTCTCTCTCCCGTCTCTCGTCTCTCTCCCGTCTCTCGTCTCTCTCCCGTCTCTCGTCTCTCTCCCGTCTCTCCTCTCGTCTCTCTCCTCTCGTCTCTCCCGTCTCTCTCGTCTCTCCCGTCTCTCTCCTCTCGTCTCTCTCCTCTCGTCTCTCTCCTCTCGTCTCTCCTCTTGTCTCCTTGTCTCTCCCGTCTCTCTCCATCTGTAAAATCCTCTGTGGTGCCCTCAGCAGACGGCACCACATCTGTATGGCACTGAGCACAGAGGCCCTTGACATTGTCATAGCTGGACATACGCATGTTTCTGTTGTCATTAGCAGTCACCTTAATGTGGCCAGATGGAGAGTGTGCTTTGTGTTATTGATCCTGTATCGATCAGGGAAGGATGCAGTGTCCTTATGCGTTATTGAGGACATTTAGGTTTTGCACTGACAGCTCCGTCAAACCCCTCTCTCTCTGTATCTCTCTGTCTGTGTCCCAGTCAGTTTGACAGTTCTCTCCTCTCTTGCTCTCTCATTCTCTTCCACTTTTTTTCTCACATCTTTCTGTTTTTTCTTAGTGTGTTGTATGTTATCTGTGATGTCACAACCTGTCTCTTCCACTTCTACACCCCCAGTTGGCTTTTCTCTGCATCTCCGTACAGCTCACTTTGAGAAGGTCATGTCAAAATCACACTTACCAGCCTGTCTAGGCAGGAGGGAAGGGCTGGGGGAGGATATTTACTTAGTTGTGACAGGACCCTGTTTACGGTGACACGCCTAAGACCCAACCACATCATCACATGCTACTATAGGCTGTTGATGGTGAAGAATTTAATGTCCCAGTTCTCTCCTTCTTCCCAAAGTGTACACTTGTTCACTTCCTTTTCCTGATTCGAAATGGAAATGACTGGTATAATAAATATGGTGTAAACTCCCACTAGCCTTTGCCTCCACCAATCCAATGCTTTTAGATTTGTGGGAAGTAGTTATTTAAAGCAGGAGAGAGGACATGCCGTATTACTGGGCTACAGGCAGGGAAGTGGGAGTTTATTTAGTGTGGGACATTTTATCAGAGATAAGAGTGGAGCAGGAACGGAACATTCAGTAATGTTTAAATTGTTCAAGATAAATCTGCGATATTACACAGTGTGTTGTCTTCTATTTCCCCATGTTCCTCTGAATCTCAGAAACCTTAAAGGGAAGATGGCAGACTGCATTTCTGATTAGTCACAACACACTGATGCCCACAGCTATCAACCTTACCAGCTCTGTTTGGTTTGTTCTGTGTGTATCCCAAATGACTCCATATATAGTGTACTCATTTTAACCAGAGCCCTATGGGTCCTAGTCAAGTGTGCCACCTCTGTCAATTATAGTGTAGTTATGCAACTGCCAGTCAAAGCAAACCTCATGATGACCTTTTTCAACTTGAATTTCTACAAAAGACCAGCCTATCTGAATGATCACCATTGAGATTCATTGCAGCCACCAGGACTGGTAGAAAGCAGAATAGGAGGAGACTGGAGTGACAGGTTGGCCTTTTCCTCTCACTGGGTTTTGTCAACAGGGTGTACCAAAGTGTTTGTTTACTACAGATAGTCTTGGCACTTAATCTAAATAGAATTTTGTGTTGAATGAGCCCCCCCCCACACACACACACACACTATAGCTGATCCCATCCTTCTTACACAGCCACAGTGGGGTCTCTGACTCAGTCCTATTCCGGTATCCCTCTGCTCTCTGTCAGCCCTCTAACTAATGAATCCAATCTACCTCCTGTAGCTCTATCCCACC
Organism: Oncorhynchus keta; assembly: GCF_023373465.1. Lineage (NCBI taxonomy): Eukaryota > Metazoa > Chordata > Actinopteri > Salmoniformes > Salmonidae > Oncorhynchus > Oncorhynchus keta. The sequence goes on along the minus strand of NC_068454.1, from coordinate 66,621,394 downwards.
CTCTCTCTCTTTCTCTCTGCTTTTCTTTCTCCATGTCTCACTCTCTATCCCTCCTTATCTTCCTTCTTCCTTCTCCATGTCTCACTACCCTCTCTCTCTCTTCTCTCTCTCCTCTCCTCTTCTCTCTCTCTCCTCTCCTCTTCTCTCTCCTCTTCTCTCTCTCCTCTTCTCTCTTCTCTCTCTGTCCTCTTCTCTCTCTGTCTCTGTCCTCTTCTCTCCTCTCTTCTCTCTCTCTCTGTTGATTTCCTGTGAGTAGCTTCTTAACTTCCTCCTCTGTAATTTGGTCCTCGTAATTGATTGTTCAGTAAGCGCCTGTCTTATAGTCCGTGTCCCCCTCTCCTTCCGTCCCTCCTTCCCCTCATCCCTTGTTTCTCCTGCTGTAATTTGAATGTCTGTGGTTCCCTTCTTTCTCTCTCTCTCTCTCCTTCATCTGCCTCTCTCCCCCCTCTGTCTTATTCCCTCTGTCTGTTTCATCTACATCAACTTTGAAGTTTCTCTTTAAGCCTGCCAATACAAGCTCCTTTCTTTGTTGCTTCTTTCCCTCGCTGGTTTGTAATGGTGCCTTTCCTATCAACATGGTGTATTGCTGCCTCTATATTGCAGTCTCTCTCTGCCTTCTAACAATGTTCCCTTTTCTCCCTCCCTCCCTCCCCCCCTACTCCTGTCCCAGAAGGCAGTTTTTGAAGGTTAAGTTGCTGCGACAGTACAACAACGCTTCCCAACAATCATCTCAAGCCCTCTCCCTCCTCCCTCCCTCACCCTGGCTGCAGAATGGCACTCGGCTATCCCTCCAACACACACACACTTTTTTTTCACAGAACCTCAGACTCAATGGTGGGCTGAATCACAGATTGCTGAGGGAGAGAGGTTGTGCGAGGGAGAGAGGTTGTGCGAGGGAGAGAGGTTGTGCGAGGGAGAGAGGTTGTGCGAGGGATAGGTATGGTTTTATCAGGACAAACCTGTCCCACAGAGATGCTGTGGCCACACTTATTCCTCTGTGAACTCCGATCACACTCTCAGGACACTGGTGTTACAAGGGCTATAGAGCACAATACACAGATGTGAAGTCTAGCTAGGTCACTTCCCCTAAATGTACCATGCTTGGGTTCTACAGCAGGTTGGATTTGGGGAATGGAAGAACAGCACCATGCCTTGCCTTGATGTGAGTTACTTCTATTTTATATCAAGTTACTGTGGGCCAGCCAGGCGTTGGTGGGTTAATTATATACTACTGTTATTGAAACAGGCCTGTCATTGTGTTCCTAGTGAAATCCCCAGTTCCTCCCTCCCATAACTTTCCCGGTTTCCCCTTCCTTATCCTTCCCTCCCCCAAGGCTACTAGAGCATCACAGAGCAGCCTGCACCTTGGAGCCCCCCCCCCTCCTCTACCTTGCCAGCTCACCCCACCCCCTCCCCTCCCCCCCACCTCACCTTCTCTACTTGGCCACCTCCCCCTTCCTGTGAATGGACAGATCTGTCTGACTATCCAGCTCCCCCCCCAGACTGGACAGATCTGTCTGACTATCCAGGTCCTCCCCTTCCTGTCCAGTCTATGTGAATGGACAGATCTGTCTGACTATCCAGCTCCTCCCCTTCCTGTCCAGTCTGTGTGAATGGACAGATCTGTCTGACTATCCAGCTCCCCCTTCCTGTCCAGTCTGTGTGAATGGACAGATCTGTCTGACTATCCAGCTCCTCCCCTTCCTGTCCAGTCTGTGTGAATGGACAGATCTGTCTGACTATCCAGCTCCCCCCCCTTCCTGTCCAGTCTGTGTGAATGGACAGATCTGTCTGACTATCCAGCTCCCCCCCTTCCTGTCCAGTCTGTGTGAATGGACAGATCTGTCTGACTATCCAGCTCCTCCCCTTCCTGTCCAGTCTGTGTGAATGGACAGATCTGTCTGACTATCCAGCTCCCCCCCTTCCTGTCCAGTCTGTGTGAATGGACAGATCTGTCTGACTATCCAGCTCCTCCCCTTCCTGTCCAGTCTGTGTGAATGGACAGATCTGTCTGACTATCCAGCTCCCCCCCTTCCTGTCCAGTCTGTGTGAATGGACAGATCTGTCTGACTATCCAGCTCCCCTGAGGTAAGGCGGAGCTCCAAACAATAGTCAGCCTCTCTCTCAAATAAAATGTTATTGGTCACATAAATGTGGTTAGCAGATGTTATTGGTCACATAAATGTGGTTAGCAGATGTTATTGGTCACATAAATGTGGTTAGCAGATGTTATTGGTCACATACACATGGTTAGCAGATGTTATTGGTCACATACACATGGTTAGCAGATGTTATTGGTCACATACACATGGTTAGCAGATGTTATTGGTCACATACACATGGTTAGCAGATGTTATTGCGAGTGTAGCGAAATGCTTGTGGTTCTAGATCCGACAGTGCAGCAATATCTAACAAGTAATATTTAATAATTTCACAACATATTCCCAAAACACATAAATCTAAGTGAAGGAATGGTTTTAAAAATATATAAATATATGGATGAGCAATGTCAGAGCGGCATAGACTAAGATACAGTAGATAGTATAGAATACACTATATACATGAGTATTGCAAGATATGTAAACATTATAAAAATGTGACTAGTGTTCCAATTATTAAGGTGTCCAATGATTTTAAGTCTGTATGTAGGCAGCAGCCTCTCTGTGTTAGAGATGGCTAACACAGTCTGATGGCCATGAGATAGAAGCTGTTTTTCAGTCCCAGCTTTGATGTACCTGTACTGACCTTGCCTTCTGGATGATGGTGGAAGTTGGAAATGGAAGTTGGAGGAACAGGTGTAGAAAGTGGCTAGTTGGTGGTAGCACTACTTTGGTTCATGTGTGTTGGTGCATTTAGTTCCTGTGTTGGTGTTGTGTATCTCCTACATGCTTGTCGACTGTCATTCTTAGCTACTTACGGGCTGGTGTGTGTGTGTGTGTGTGTGTGTGTGTGTGTGTGTGTGTGTGTGTGTGTGTGTGTGTGTGGAGCCAGGCATTTCACTGGGATCCCTCCTGGGTGTTCTGGCCTTGTAGGCAGCTAGGGGCAATTTCCTGATTTCTCAACTTTCAGTGTCTTTTTATAGGAAACAATCCTCCCTCTCCTTTCTCACTCCTCTCCTCCCTACATTCACTTGCTCGCAGCTGATTCGTCTTTCAGTGATTCATGAATTCAGCTCTGTCGTGCAATAGCCCTTCTTGGGGGGCTTGGTGTGTGTTTGTGTTCAGTTTGAGTGTGTGTTCATGCTGAGCGACGGGTGAGGGCTTTGGGCGTTGGAGAAAGGTAGAGCGAGAGAGGGAATGTGCTGTGACGCCAGCCAGCCGTGATTAGAGCTGTAACACTCTCTGATTTTTAAACCCACATTTAAATAGACATTGCCTAGGGAGTGTTGAGAGGGGGAGGGGGGGTGTGCTCTGCTCTCTAAACGAACACAAGCGTCTTTTAAATAGATGTCCCCAAGGCCCCACCTACCAACTTTTGCATCTCTCTCATTCTCGCTCTCATTTTCTCGTTCTTTCTCTCCTCCGTTCAACACGGAATAGCTTTATCCGCCATTAGATTGATGTCCTCCCTAGCTATAACCCTCCTCTCTGCCATCCTCCCTTTTCCTCAATCCTTTGGCTTTCTTCCCTGCACCAGTCAGGTCCCTTCCACACTCCCTCCCTCCCTCTCTTCCTCTCTACCTCTCCCCCCTCATTCCTTCTAGCTGACTCCATCTCTACCCTCAAAACCACAGTCATCTTCCTTCCTGTTCCCAGCCCAACTCTTCTTTCCTCTCGCTCCCTCTCTTCCTCTCTCTCTCCCCCCTCATTCCTTCTAGCTGACTCCATCTCTACCCTCAAAACCAGTCATCTTCCTTCCTGTTCCCAGCTCAACTCTTCTTTCCTCTCGCTATCTGTCTTCCCCTCTTGTTCTCTTATTTCTCTCTATTTCTGGCCTACTTTCTCTCTCTCTGTTTCCCAATCTGCCTATATTTATTTACATGCACAGGGAGTGATGGATGGATGAATGAAGGTATATATGGAGGGATGCATGGATGCCGGTGGTTTGGTGGCTGGCAGGATGTGAACAGACGCTGAACAGTTCTGTCAATCTAAACATGACTAATGACTTGGCTAATGGCTTCCTGCGTTCGTTGAGTCGTCTTAGTGTTCTGTCAATGTCATCAATTAATTAGTTCACTTCCGTTTCAGTATTCTAAGATTGACACTTTCTCAAGTCCTCTCTTAGGACTAAAGCTGATTTCATACTACTGCCAAAGTGCCAAATGTTGTAACTAGAGTATGAACTGGCCTTTATAAGGCAGAGATCTAGAGTTGGAGCTCATTCTAGAGACTGAAGTATAGTAATGAGATTTAGATTGAGACTTCTATAGTTGAACGTGTATTCCCATCCACAGCTCCTCTCCCCTCTTTCTGTACATGTCTCGTCCCCTTGTTGAATTATGCAGTGTCCAATGTGACAACCGCAGCTTAGCGACGTAATGAGAACAAATTAATATTCACAGCGTGGGAAGGTGAACTAACATTACTCAGCTTGTTTGTATGTCCCAGTGTTGTAATAGTCAGTTGTTCTTTAAGCCTGTAGAATGGAGGGAGGGATGGACAGAGGACAAGACCACCTAGCTACTCCAACCATCAGACCACCTAGCTAACCCAACCATCAGACCACCTAGCTAACCCGACCACCTAGCTAACCCGACCACCAGACCACCTAGCTAACCCAACCACCTAGCTAACCCAACCATCAGACCACCTAGCTAACCCAACCATCAGACCACCTCGCTAACCCAACCACCTAGCTAACCCAACCACCAGACCACCTAGCTAACCCAACCACCTAGCTAACCCAACCATCAGAGCACCTAGCTAACCCAACCACCAGACCACCTAGCTAACCAGACCACCTAGCTAACCCAACATCAGACCACCTAGCTAACCCAACCACCAGACCACCTAGCTAACCCAACCACCTAGCTCACCAGACCACCTAGCTAACCAGAACACCGAGCTAACCCAACCATCAGACCACCTAGCAAACCAGACCATCAGACCACCTAGCTAACCAGACCACCTAGCTAACCAGACCACCTAGCTAACCCGACCACCTAGCTAACCCAACCACCAGACCACCTAGCTAACCCAACCACCAGACCACCAAGCTAACCCAACCACCAGACCACCTAGCTAACCAGACCACCAGACCACCTAGCTAACCAGACCACCTAGCTAACCAGACCACCAGACCACCTAGCTAACCAGACCACCAGACCACCGAGCTAACCCAACCACCAGACCACCTAGCTAACCCAACCACCAGACCACCTAGCTAACCAGACCACCAAGCTAACCAGACCACCAGACCACCGAGCTAACCCAACCACCAGACCACCGAGCTAACCCAACCACCAGACCACCTAGCTAACCAGACCACCAGACCACCTAGGACACCATCTGAACTCAGTCTACAATGGCTGAACGGACAGGAGAGAGAGAAAGAAAGTGAGGGATGGGAAAGCGAGAAGTAGATAATTGTTCAGTACACAGAGATAAATGTGCCTTGGCAGTAGCTAAAGGGGGAGACGAGAGGGAAGGAGAAAGGGAAGCTGGTCTCAACACCGTCAGCGGCGGTAATGAGACACAGGTGCAGCCTGTGGAACCACAGAGACTGTCAGAGAGGGGGAGGAGGGGGGGTGTGGGGGTGTGACAGGGAGTGTGAGCGAGGAAGGGAAAAGACATGGGAGGTGAGTGAAGAGGGGCAGAGGGAGAGCGACTGAAGAGGGGCAAAGAGATGGAGGGAGAGAGAGGAAGATGGATGAAAAAGGGAGGGCACAAACTGCACAGGAAAAGATGGAGGACAAAGGTGTGAACACTAAGAAATGAGAAGTGTCTGTGTGGGAGAGCGAGCAACACACACAAGCCAAAGGGGCAAACTGTACTGTACCTGCAGTCCTCCTCGTCAGAGAGCAATAACAGAGTGGCAGAGCAGTCTGAGATTATCAGCAGGAGAGAGTAGAGACACAGGAATTCTAACGTGTGTGTGTGTAGGGCTGGGAATTGCCAGGGATCTCACAATACGATATTATCACTATACTTACATGCCAATATTGCGATTCTCACGATTATATATGTATTGCAATTTGATAGTGTGATTATGTATTTATTTTTGATGTTCCAAATATAATGCTCACCATATGTCTGCTGCAGAAGGACAAGAGAGAGACATGATAAAACATGTTTTGATCAGTTATGGAAGTAAAGGCGCTGAAAACAAATTAGCTTCCAATTTAAAAGAAGATGTAGAACAAGGTATGGAGGAAAATACTGGAGATTTGGAGCAGGTACATCCAACTAGCACAAAAATAATATTAAGATATTGTCGAATTCTATTCCGATAGGTAACTGCATCGATTCCCCCATCACTGGTGGAGAGCAGGTACAAGAGTGTTTGTCTCGGTCTCTCGCTCTGTGTGTGTGTGTGTCTGTGTGGAATGCTGTAGAAGTGTGTCTCCAGAAAAGTGTGTGTGAGGGACATCTGAGGCAGTGGGAGAATGGCCTTTGTATTCAGAACAGAACTGAGTAAATATTTGGAAGTGCCTGCTGTGTGGGGTAGATTGTTATTTGTGGCGGGGGATGAGAAGAGGGAGAGAGATAAGAGGGGAGGAGTAGAGCTGAAGAGCTCAAAGGAGTGCAATTGTTTACCCCACTATAGAACATAAAGACTGCTTTGCTCAGGGACCATGGAGAGATATCAACATAAAGTCTGCTCTGCTCAGGGACCATGGAGAGATATCAACATAAAGTCTGCTCTGCTCAGGGACCATGGAGAGATATCAACATAAAGTCTGCTCTGTGCTCAGGGACCATGGAGAGATATCAACATAAAGTCTGCTCTGCTCAGGGACCATGGAGAGATATCAACATAAAGTCTGCTCTGTGCTCAGGGACCATGGAGAGATGTCAACAAAGTCTGCTCTGTGCTCAGGGACCATGGAGAGATATCAACATAAAGTCTGCTCTGCTCAGGGACCATGGAGAGATGTCAACATAAAGTCTGCTCTGCTCAGGGACCATGGAGAGATATCAACATAAAGTCTGCTCTGCTCAGGGACCATGGAGAGAGATATCAACATAAAGTCTGCTCTGCTCAGGGACCATGGAGAGATGTCAACATAAAGTCTGCTCTGTGCTCAGGGACCATGGAGAGATATCAACATAAAGTCTGCTCTGCTCAGGGACCATGGAGAGATATCAACATAAAGTCTGCTCTGTGCTCAGGGACCATGGAGAGATATCAACATAAAGTCTGCTCTGCTCAGGGACCATGGAGAGATATCAACATAAAGTCTGCTCTGTGCTCAGGGACCATGGAGAGATATCAACATAAAGTCTGCTCTGCTCAGGGACCATGGAGAGATGTCAACAAAGTCTGCTCTGCTCAGGGACCATGGAGAGATATCAACAAAGTCTGCTCTGTGCTCAGGGACCATGGAGAGATATCAACATAAAGTCTGCTCTGCTCAGGGACCATGGAGAGATGGACCATCAACATAAAGTCTGCTCTGCTCAGGGACCATGGAGAGATATCAACATAAAGTCTGCTCTGCTCAGGGACCATGGAGAGATATCAACATAAAGTCTGCTCTGTGCTCAGGGACCATGGAGAGATGTCAACATAAAGTCTGGAGGGACCATGGAGAGATATAAACATAAAGTCTGCTCTGCTCAGGGACCATGGAGAGATGTCAACATAAAGTCTGCTCTGTGCTCAGGGACCATGGAGAGATATCAACATAAAGTCTGCTCTGCTCAGGGACCATGGAGAGATATCAACATAAAGTCTGCTCTGTGCTCAGGGACCATGGAGAGATGTCAACATAAAGTCTGCTCTGCTCAGGGACCATGGAGAGATATCAACATAAAGTCTGCTCTGCTCAGGGACCATGGAGAGATATCAACATAAAGTCTGCTCTGCTCAGGGACCATGGAGAGATATCAACATAAAGTCTGCTCTGCTCAGGGACCATGGAGAGATGTCAACATAAAGTCTGCTCTGTGCTCAGGGACCATGGAGAGATATCAACATAAAGTCTGCTCTGCTCAGGGACCATGGAGAGATATCATCTGCTCTGTGCTCAACCATGGAAATATCAACATAAAGTCTGCTCTGTGCTCAGGGACCATGGAGAGATATCAACATAAAGTCTGCTCTGCTCAGGGACCATGGAGAGATATCAACATAAAGTCTGCTCTGCTCAGGGACCATGGAGAGATATCAACATAAAGTCTGCTCTGCTCAGGGACCATGGAGAGATATCAACATAAAGTCTGCTCTGTGCTCAGGGACCATGGAGAGATATCAACATAAAGTCTGCTCTGCTCAGGGACCATGGAGAGATATCAACATAAAGTCTGCTCTGCTCAGGGACCATGGAGAGATATCAACATAAAGTCTGCTCTGCTCAGGGACCATGGAGAGATATCAACATAAAGTCTGCTCTGTGCTCAGGGACCATGGAGAGATATCAACATAAAGTCTGCTCTGCTGGGACCATGGAGAGATATCAACATAAAGTCTGCTCTGCTCAGGGACCATGGAGAGATATCAACATAAACCATGGAGAGATATCAACATAAAGTCTCTGCTCAGGGACCATGGAGAGATATCAACAAAGTCTGCTCTGTGCTCAGGGACCATGGAGAGATATCAACAAAGTCTGCTCTGTGCTCAGGGACCATGGAGAGATGTCAACATAAAGTCTGCTCTGCTCAGGGACCATGGAGAGATGTCAACATAAAGTCTGCTCTGCTCAGGGACCATGGAGAGATATCAACATAAAGTCTGCTCTGCTCAGGGACCATGGAGAGATATCAACATAAAGTCTGCTCTGTGCTCAGGGACCATGGAGAGATATCAACATAAAGTCTGCTCTGCTCAGGGACCATGGAGAGATATCAACATAAAGTCTGCTCTGTGCTCAGGGACCATGGAGAGATATCAACAAAGTCTGCTCTGTGCTCAGGGACCATGGAGAGATATCAACATAAAGTCTGCTCTGCTCAGGGACCATGGAGAGATATCAACAAAGTCTGCTCTGTGCTCAGGGACCATGGAGAGATATCAACAAAGTCTGCTCTGTGCTCAGGGACCATGGAGAGATGTCAACATAAAGTCTGCTCTGCTCAGGGACCATGGAGAGATATCAACAAAGTCTGCTCTGTGCTCAGGGACCATGGAGAGATATCAACAAAGTCTGCTCTGTGCTCAGGGACCATGGAGAGATATCAACAAAGTCTGCTCTGTGCTCAGGGACCATGGAGAGATATCAACAAAAGTCTGCTCTGTGCTCAGGGACCATGGAGAGATATCAACAAAAGTCTGCTCTGTGCTCAGGGACCATGGAGAGATATCAACATGGAAGTCTGCTCTGCTCAGGGACCATGGAGAGATATCAACATAAAGTCTGCTCTGCTCAGGGACCATGGAGAGATATCAACATAAAGTCTGCTCTGCTCAGGGACCATGGAGAGATATCAACATAAAGTCTGCTCTGCTCAGGGACCATGGAGAGATATCAACATAAAGTCTGCTCTGCTCAGGGACCATGGAGAGATATCAACATAAAGTCTGCTCTGTGCTCACCATGGAGAGATATCAACATAAAGTCTGCTCTGCTCACCATGGGACCATGGACCATGAGATATCAACATAAAGTCTGCTCTGCTGGGACTCAGGGACCATGGAGAGATGTCAACAAAGTCTGCTCTGCTCAGGGACCATGGAGAGATATCAACATAAAAAGTCTGCTCTGTGCTCAGGGACCATGGAGAGATATCAACATAAAGTCTGCTCTGTGCTCAGGGACCATGGAGAGATATCAACATAAAGTCTGCTCTGCTCAGGGACCATGGAGAGATGTCAACATAAAGTCTGCTCTGCTCAGGGACCATGGAGAGATATCAACATAAAGTCTGCTCTGTGCTCAGGGACCATGGAGAGATGTCAACAAAGTCTGCTCTGCTCAGGGACCATGGAGAGATATCAACATAAAGTCTGCTCTGCTCAGGGACCATGGAGAGATGTCAACATAAAGTCTGCTCTGTGCTCAGGGACCATGGAGAGATATCAACAAAGTCTGCTCTGTGCTCAGGGACCATGGAGAGATATCAACATAAAGTCTGCTCTGCTCAGGGACCATGGAGAGATATCAACATAAAGTCTGCTCTGCTCAGGGACCATGGAGAGATGTCAACATGAAGTCTGCTCTGTGCTCAGGGACCATGGAGAGATATCAACATAAAGTCTGCTCTGCTCAGGGACTATGGAGAGATGTCAACATAAAGTCTGCTCTGTGCTCAGGGACCATGGAGAGATATCAACATGAAGTCTGCTCTGCTCAGGGACCATGGAGAGATGTCAACATGAAGTCTGCTCTGCTCAGGGACCATGGAGAGATATCAACATAAAGTCTGCTCTGCTCAGGGACCATGGAGAGATGTCAACATAAAGTCTGCTCTGCTCAGGGACCATGGAGAGATATCAACATAAAGTCTGCTCTGCTCAGGGACCATGGAGAGATATCAACAAAGTCTGCTCTGTGCTCAGGGACCATGGAGAGATATCAACATAAAGTCTGCTCTGCTCAGGGACCATGGAGAGATGTCAACATAAAGTCTGCTCTGCTCAGGGACCATGGAGAGATATCAACATAAAGTCTGCTCTGTGCTCAGGGACCATGGAGAGATGTCAACAAAGTCTGCTCTGCTCAGGGACCATGGAGAGATATCAACATAAAGTCTGCTCTGCTCAGGGACCATGGAGAGATGTCAACATAAAGTCTGCTCTGTGCTCAGGGACCATGGAGAGATATCAACATAAAGTCTGCTCTGCTCAGGGACCATGGAGAGATGTCAACATAAAGTCTGCTCTGCTCAGGGACCATGGAGAGATATCAACATAAAGTCTGCTCTGCTCAGGGACCATGGAGAGATATCAACATAAAGTCTGCTCTGCTCAGGGACCATGGAGAGATATCAACATAAAGTCTGCTCTGCTCAGGGACTATGGAGAGATGTCAACATAAAGTCTGCTCTGCTCAGGGACCATGGAGAGATATCAACATAAAGTCTGCTCTGCTCAGGGACCATGGAGAGATATCAACATAAAGTCTGCTCTGTGCTCAGGGACCATGGAGAGATATCAACATAAAGTCTGCTCTGCTCAGGGACCATGGAGAGATATCAACATAAAAAGTCTGCTCTGTGCTCAGGGACCATGGAGAGATATCAACATAAAGTCTGCTCTGTGCTCAGGGACCATGGAGAGATATCAACATAAAGTCTGCTCTGCTCAGGGACCATGGAGAGATGTCAACATAAAGTCTGCTCTGCTCAGGGACCATGGAGAGATATCAACATAAAGTCTGCTCTGCTCAGGGACTATGGAGAGATGTCAACATAAAGTCTGCTCTGCTCAGGGACCATGGAGAGATATCAACATAAAGTCTGCTCTGCTCAGGGACCATGGAGAGATGTCAACATAAAGTCTGCTCTGCTCAGGGACCATGGAGAGATATCAACATAAAGTCTGCTCTGCTCAGGGACCATGGAGAGATGTCAACATAAAGTCTGCTCTGCTCAGGGACCATGGAGAGATGTCAACATAAAGTCTGCTCTGTGCTCAGGGACCATGGAGAGATATCAACATAAAGTCTGCTCTGCTCAGGGACCATGGAGAGATGTCAACATAAAGTCTGCTCTGCTCAGGGACCATGGAGAGATATCAACATAAAGTCTGCTCTGCTCAGGGACCATGGAGAGATGTCAACATAAAGTCTGCTCTGCTCAGGGACCATGGAGAGATGTCAACATAAAGTCTGCTCTGTGCTCAGGGACCATGGAGAGATATCAACATAAAGTCTGCTCTGTGCTCAGGGACCATGGAGAGATATCAACATAAAGTCTGCTCTGCTCAGGGACCATGGAGAGATGTCAACATAAAGTCTGCTCTGCTCAGGGACCATGGAGAGATATCAACATAAAGTCTGCTCTGCTCAGGGACCATGGAGAGATATCAACATAAAGTCTGCTCTGCTCAGGGACCATGGAGAGATGTCAACATAAAGTCTGCTCTGCTCAGGGACCATGGAGAGATATCAACATAAAGTCTGCTCTGTGCTCAGGGACCATGGAGAGATATCAACATAAAGTCTGCTCTGCTCAGGGACCATGGAGAGATATCAACATAAAGTCTGCTCTGTGCTCAGGGACCATGGAGAGATATCAACATAAAGTCTGCTCTGTGCTCAGGGACCATGGAGAGATGTCAACAAAGTCTGCTCTGCTCAGGGACCATGGAGAGATGTCAACATAAAGTCTGCTCTGCTCAGGGACCATGGAGAGATATCAACATAAAGTCTGCTCTGCTCAGGGACCATGGAGAGATATCAACATAAAGTCTGCTCTGTGCTCAGGGACCATGGAGAGATGTCAACAAAGTCTGCTCTGCTCAGGGACCATGGAGAGATGTCAACATAAAGTCTGCTCTGCTCAGGGACTATGGAGAGATGTCAACATAAAGTCTGCTCTGTGCTCAGGGACCATGGAGAGATGTCAACAAAGTCTGCTCTGCTCAGGGACCATGGAGAGATGTCAACATAAAGTCTGCTCTGCTCAGGGACTATGGAGAGATGTCAACATAAAGTCTGCTCTGTGCTCAGGGACCATGGAGAGATATCAACATAAAGTCTGCTCTGTGCTCAGGGACCATGGAGAGATATCAACATAAAGTCTGCTCTGCTCAGGGACTATGGAGAGATGTCAACATAAAGTCTGCTCTGTGCTCAGGGACCATGGAGAGATATCAACATAAAGTCTGCTCTGCTCAGGGACCATGGAGAGATATCAACATAAAGTCTGCTCTGCTCAGGGACTATGGAGAGATGTCAACATAAAGTCTGCTCTGCTCAGGGACTATGGAGAGATATCAACATAAAGTCTGCTCTGCTCAGGGACCATGGAGAGATATCAACATAAAGTCTGCTCTGCTCAGGGACCATGGAGAGATATCAACATAAAGTCTGCTCTGCTCAGGGACTATGGAGAGATGTCAACATAAAGTCTGCTCTGCTCAGGGACCATGGAGAGATATCAACATAAAGTCTGCTCTGCTCAGGGACCATGGAGAGATATCAACATAAAGTCTGCTCTGTGCTCAGGGACCATGGAGAGATATCAACATAAAGTCTGCTCTGCTCAGGGACCATGGAGAGATATCAACATAAAGTCTGCTCTGCTCAGGGACTATGGAGAGATGTCAACATAAAGTCTGCTCTGCTCAGGGACCATGGAGAGATATCAACATAAAGTCTGCTCTGCTCAGGGACCATGGAGAGATATCAACATAAAAAGTCTGCTCTGTGCTCAGGGACCATGGAGAGATATCAACATAAAAAGTCTGCTCTGTGCTCAGGGACCATGGAGAGATGTCAACATAAAGTCTGCTCTGCTCAGGGACCATGGAGAGATATCAACATAAAGTCTGCTCTGCTCAGGGACCATGGAGAGATGTCAACATGAAGTCTGCTCTGCTCAGGGACCATGGAGAGATATCAACATAAAGTCTGCTCTGCTCAGGGACCATGGAGAGATGTCAACATAAAGTCTGCTCTGCTCAGGGACCATGGAGAGATGTCAACATAAAGTCTGCTCTGCTCAGGGACCATGGAGAGATGTCAACATAAAGTCTGCTCTGTGCTCAGGGACCATGGAGAGATGTCAACATAAAGTCTGCTCTGCTCAGGGACCATGGAGAGATATCAACATAAAGTCTGCTCTGTGCTCAGGGACCATGGAGAGATATCAACATAAAGTCTGCTCTGCTCAGGGACCATGGAGAGATATCAACATAAAGTCTGCTCTGTGCTCAGGGACCATGGAGAGGTATCAACATAAAGTCTGCTCTGTGCTCAGGGACCATGGAGAGATATCAACATAAAGTCTGCTCTGTGCTCAGGGACCATGGAGAGATATCAACATAAAGTCTGCTCTGTGCTCAGGGACCATGGAGAGATATCAACATAAAGTCTGCTCTGCTCAGGGACCATGGAGAGATATCAACATAAAGTCTGCTCTGTGCTCAGGGACCATGGAGAGATATCAACAAAGTCTGCTCTGTGCTCAGGGACCATGGAGAGATATCAACATAAAGTCTGCTCTGCTCAGGGACCATGGAGAGATGTCAACATAAAGTCTGCTCTGCTCAGGGACCATGGAGAGATATCAACATAAAGTCTGCTCTGCTCAGGGACCATGGAGAGATATCAACATAAAGTCTGCTCTGCTCAGGGACCATGGAGAGATATCAACATAAAGTCTGCTCTGTGCTCAGGGACCATGGAGAGATATCAACATAAAGTCTGCTCTGCTCAGGGACCATGGAGAGATATCAACATAAAGTCTGCTCTGTGCTCAGGGACCATGGAGAGATATCAACATAAAGTCTGCTCTGCTCAGGGACCATGGAGAGATGTCAACATAAAGTCTGCTCTGCTCAGGGACCATGGAGAGATATCAACATAAAGTCTGCTCTGCTCAGGGACCATGGAGAGATATCAACATAAAGTCTGCTCTGCTCAGGGACCATGGAGAGATATCAACAAAGTCTGCTCTGTGCTCAGGGACCATGGAGAGATATCAACATAAAGTCTGCTCTGCTCAGGGACCATGGAGAGATATCAACATAAAGTCTGCTCTGCTCAGGGACCATGGAGAGATATCAACATAAAGTCTGCTCTGCTCAGGGACCATGGAGAGATATATCAACATAAAGTCTGCTCTGTGCTCAGGGACCATGGAGAGATATCAACATAAAGTCTGCTCTGCTCAGGGACCATGGAGAGATATCAACATAAAGTCTGCTCTGCTCAGGGACCATGGAGAGATATCAACATAAAGTCTGCTCTGCTCAGGGACCATGGAGAGATATCAACATAAAGTCTGCTCTGCTCAGGGACCATGGAGAGATATCAACATAAAGTCTGCTCTGTGCTCAGCGACCATGGAGAGATATCAACAAAGTCTGCTCTGTGCTCAGGGACCATGGATAGATATCAACATAAAGTCTGCTCTGCTCAGGGACCATGGAGAGATATCAACATAAAGTCTGCTCTGCTCAGGGACCATGGAGAGATATCAACATAAAGTCTGCTCTGTGCTCAGGGACCATGGAGAGATATCAACAAAGTCTGCTCTGTGCTCAGGGACCATGGAGAGATATCAACATAAAGTCTGCTCTGCTCAGGGACCATGGAGAGATATCAACATAAAGTCTGCTCTGCTCAGGGACCATGGAGAGATATCAACTGCTCTGCTCATAAAGTCTGCTCTGCTCAGGGACCATGGAGAGATATCAACAAAGTAAAGTCTGCTGCTGCTCAGGGACCATGGAGAGATATCAACATAAAGTCTGCTCTGTGCTCAGGGACCATGGAGAGATATCAACATAAAGTCTGCTCTGCTCAGGGACCATGGAGAGATATCAACATAAAGTCTGCTCTGTGCTCAGGGACCATGGAGAGATATCAACATAAAGTCTGCTCTGCTCAGGGACCATGGAGAGATATCAACATAAAGTCTGCTCTGTGCTCAGGGACCATGGAGAGATATCAACATAAAGTCTGCTCTGGGACCATGCTCAGGGACCATGGAGAGATATCAACATAAAGTCTGCTCTGTGCTCACCATGGAGAGATGTCAACAAAGTCTGCTCTGTGCTCAGGGACCATGGAGAGATATCAACATAAAGTCTGCTCTGTGCTCAGGGACCATGGAGAGATGTCAACATAAAGTCTGCTCTGTGCTCAGGGACCATGGAGAGATATCAACATAAAGTCTGCTCTGTGCTCAGGGACCATGGAGAGATATCAACAAAGTCTGCTCTGTGCTCAGGGACCATGGAGAGATATCAACATAAAGTCTGCTCTGCTCAGGGACCATGGAGAGATATCAACATAAAGTCTGCTCTGCTCAGGGACCATGGAGAGATATCAACATAAAGTCTGCTCTGCTCAGGGACCATGGAGAGATGTCAACATAAAGTCTGCTCTGTGCTCAGGGACCATGGAGAGATATCAACATAAAGTCTGCTCTGCTCAGGGACCATGGAGAGATATCAACAAAGTCTGCTCTGCTCAGGGACCATGGAGAGATGTCAACATAAAGTCTGCTCTGTGCTCAGGGACCATGGAGAGATGTCAACATAAAGTCTGCTCTGCTCAGGGACCATGGAGAGATATCAACATAAAGTCTGCTCTGCTCAGGGACCATGGAGAGATATCAACATAAAGTCTGCTCTGCTCAGGGACCATGGAGAGATGTCAACATAAAGTCTGCTCTGTGCTCAGGGACCATGGAGAGATATCAACATAAAGTCTGCTCTGCTCAGGGACCATGGAGAGATATCAACATAAAGTCTGCTCTGCTCAGGGACCATGGAGAGATGTCAACATAAAGTCTGCTCTGCTCAGGGACCATGGAGAGATATCAACATAAAGTCTGCTCTGCTCAGGGACCATGGAGAGATATCAACATAAAGTCTGCTCTGCTCAGGGACCATGGAGAGATATCAACATAAAGTCTGCTCTGCTCAGGGACCATGGAGAGATATCAACAAAGTCTGCTCTGTGCTCAGGGACCATGGAGAGATGTCAACAAAGTCTGCTCTGTGCTCAGGGACATAAACTACTACTCTGCTCTCTCCCTTTGCTGCCAAATGACATGTGATGTACAGTAGAGCACACTGCTACAGAACTGCCCTCTGTCAGTCTCTGGCCATAGACATGTGGGGCCCTCGTCAAAAGTAGTGCAAAATAAAGGGAATAGGGTGCCATTTGGCATGCAGTCATGACTAGACAGTGAGTTCCTCTCCTAGTACTGTGTGTTCTATTCCTCCAGGTGGAATGGCCACTATAGCTCAGTACACCCAGTATTGTTGCTGGAGCTGGGATGAGGCCATGAGTTTTACCTGCACTAAAATGAGATTAGACACGTTTGTTAGAGGTGTAGTTGGGTTCACTTGGTAATAGTACCAATGAGATGGGGGACAGTAGGGCTGGGAATTAGCAGGGACCTCACGATAAGATATTATCACAATACTTTGGTGCCGATTCCATGTTCCAAACATATTGCTCACCATATGTCTGCTGCAGAGAGACGAGAGAGAGCCTTGAGAGAAGGATTTTGCATCAGTCATGGAAATATATTTTTTTAATTTGACCTTTATTTAACCAGGCAAGTCAATTAAGAACAAATTCTTATTTTCAATGATGGCCTAGGAACGCTGGGTTAACTCTGCCTTGTTCAGGGGAAAGAACTACAGATTTTTACCTTGTCAGCTCGGGGATTCAATCTTGCAACCTTTCGGTTACTAGTCCCAACGCTCTAACCACGAGGCTACCTGCCGCCCAGAAATGAAAGTGCTGAAAACTATTTGGCGCCCTATTTAACAAGATGGTGAACAAGTTATACAAATACTGAAGTCTTGGTGCAGCAAACTGCCGTCAATACGATATAACATCAAAAATAATATCCTGATATGAAACTCTCTAGATTTTCCCCTTCTCTAACACAGTGTGTCCTCTTTCCCCGTGGTTTATGTTGTTAGCCATTGTGTCGAGGACAGGGCAGTATGTGAGGGGTTTTCAACGAGGGGTCATTCATTCATGAGAATACACACACACACGTCCCACCCCCAGCCTTTCATCTCCTCACTGACATGCCTCTGTTGTTCTGTCAGTCTCAGAAAGCGAGGGATGGAGGAAGGGAGATGGGGGATGTGAAGGGCTGAGGAAGGCAGAAGCAGGAAGAGAACATGTGCTTCTCGATTCCTGTATCATTTCAGTCTCTCTCGCTCTCTCCTCTGTCTCTGTCTTTCTCTCTCTCTCTCTCTGTGTGTGTGCTCCGTGGGGTCTGTTTGCTGATGACTCTGCTCTGAACAGATGTGATGCTCAGCAGCTGTTGCTCAACTCTGGTGCATCTCTTTCTGTCTCCATCTATTTCTCTCACTGTCTCTCATTCCCCTCTAAATATGTTGACTAGGTTGAAAGCACAACTGGGTTGTGATCTGAACAAGGGGCCAGTCTATGTCCAGTCTGACTGAATGGAGCAGGGTGTTGGAGGATTGACTGCCGGTCACATAAAGCCAATGACTGCTGTTGACTATACTGT
The DNA here is from genome assembly GCF_023373465.1 of Oncorhynchus keta. Lineage (NCBI taxonomy): Eukaryota > Metazoa > Chordata > Actinopteri > Salmoniformes > Salmonidae > Oncorhynchus > Oncorhynchus keta. The sequence continues at coordinate 66,603,173 of NC_068454.1, read as the reverse complement.
ACTATTGAGGGGCTTGTATTGGCCTGAACTAGACATTTCATCACTTCAAGTGTCGTCAGCTGTGAGTGTGTATTGGTTCCTTACACTACTTGAGAAACTCATTGAAGGTTATGTGTATTGCTCTCTGAAAAGGAGGAGGGGGGTTGGGTCATTCTGATGTCTGGAGCAATGGGGGCATTGCCCGGGCTTAGGGGTGTGTGTGAGAGACTAGCTGCCTGCCACGTGTGTAAGTATTTCCTCTGAACCCCCTCTATGCTGATAGATGGGGATCTGATCTGGGGTGGAAATCTGGGATCAGCGTGGCAGATCCTCTCCTAATCAACGCTGCTCCCTGGAACGCCAGGCGGGAACGACTGCTCCCTGGAACGCCAGGCGGGAACGACAGCTACAGAATATCACAGGAGCTGGAATTTAACCGTCACTCAAATCTGCAACAAGCTCATTTAAAGGATGCAGAGATGAAGCTTCTACCCTTCCTGTGTGTCTGCTACTTTGCTCATGTAAAGAACAGAGATATGGAACAGCACTTTGCCCTCATACTATTAGATCAGATTTCACAAGACAAGCTGGTTCCAGGTCTCCTATGACCTTCAACCTCTCCCTCTCTCTGTAGAGCTGCTGTTCATCTGAATATTCCTGCCTGAGCTGATGGAGATTCAAAGGAAGGATCAGTCATTCCCTGGCTCTCCTTTGAGGATCTGACTCATTAGCTAGTGTGTGTGATTAGCCAGCTAGCGTTTGATGTGGCACTTGGTGTGTGTGTGTTACCGCACAGCAGCACTGTCCTCTGTCCTCAGGTAGGTAGCAGCCCAGGTGTCCTTTTGATTGCCAACGTCCCACACCTGGAGGGTGGAGGAAGACTGGAGGAAGATCTATTCACCTGTCAGTCATAACAGAGTTATCACACTAGAAGACATTGTTCGTTTCCATGTTGACTCAGCAGAAAAAAAGCTGCCTTTTACTGTGGTTTATTTTTACCAACACAAATACAGAGTACAATGTTTACTGAGTAAGACATTCACTTTCACGGCCGACAGTTTTGGTTTGATGGTGACGGTTTGGGCAGGTTTCAGTTTCTGCAGTTGGAATTTGACCGTCACGCTGAAACAGGAAATTCTCCTAAAATACCAGTGTGTTGCTTAGTAAGGAATGTAGTCCACTGTATGGGAACTAACCCACCCATTCTACTGGACTCTGGATGGGAACTAACCCACCCATTCTACTGGACTCTGGATGGGAACTAACCCACCCATTCTACTGGACTCTGGATGGGAACTAACCCACCCATTCTACTGGACTCTGGATGGGAACTAACCCACCCATTCTACTGGACTCTGGATGGGAACTAACCCACCCATTCTACTGGACTCTGGATGGGAACTAACCCACCCATTCTACTGGACTCTGTATGCTATAGCTTCAGATGAAAATGTGTGTGATTGACAAATTCCCCTTGGATCCCTTTTCTTAATCAGAACTGTGAACTCTGATACTAGTGAACAAAATTGGAACACGTTGTGGTAATGGAATTAATAGTTTCAGGTCTTGGTTTGGGGGGAAACGGTGAACATCTTTTCCCTTTTGAACAGAAATGACAAACAGTGGAATGTGGAGAACACAGTCAAATGAGTACAACAGAATACAGCCTCAATTGCTTGTTTCTCTGTCTGTGTTACTGATTATAATCTGATTATGGCCCCTGTTGTAGTAGGGCATCAGAGCATGACTGGGACTTGGGGGTCCATGAGAGAGGGTCTATTTAGGGACTATGTCCTATCTCTCCCCTCCTCCATCTCTCTATTCATCACTCTATCTTAACAGAATAGCTAGTCAACAAAGGCAGCCCTTCCCAACTGTAATGACTGGTAGATGGGTGACTGTTCCTGCCTGATGGTGTGTGACTGTGTGTAATAGTGTGCACTATTGTTCCCGTGTGATCTTCAGAGGGCTGCCATTGCCTTATATCAGTGTGCAAAGCCCAAATAGAGGCAGGTAAATGTCCACTCAATGATTGTTGCTTTAATAAACCCTCAGTGATGTAATAATGGTTGGACAACTTTACTAATAACACTGTTTAAACCTGCTAGCTCACGATGGACGGTGTTCAGAGCGCCAGTCACCATGGTGACGGGGGTAATATACCAACTCCCTATATGTGCTATAGAGGCGTTTGATTCAATGCGCTATAGGGTCACACCATTCTCTCTTATCCCGTCCTTCTCCTTATCACTTTACCTCCAGTGAGGTGAGAGCCTATGGGAGGCGTGTGTTACAGCGCTGGGTTTCATATAGCCTGCCACCTATTCAGAATGGGAACAATGGCAGGAGGAAACCCATCCATCTACTGGTCCTAACAGACCTGAGAGGAACAGCAGGACAATGGAACTGTTCTGTTACTTCCTTCACAAAGACTCTTTCTACCCCTTTCTGTCTCTCACACTCTCAGCCTCTTGGTGTGTCTCACATTATGTCTGTGTCTCTCGTTCTCTCGTCTCTGTCTCTCTCTCCTTCTCTTCTCTCTCCTCACTTGCTTGTCAGCAGTGATTCATTCCAACGGGCTAGATTTCTAATTTAGGCCAGAGTCGTCCTACGCTGTTCTGGTGTAGACTATCAGCTGTTTCAGTTCAATATAACCTTATATTATGTTTTTGTATACTGAACGCAGCCCTGACCAACTGTGCTAATTGATCTGTTCAGTGATTGCCTAAATTCAAGACACCTGGTCTTCCAGGTCGGTTAAATCAAAAACATGAAAAGCCTATAGCTTCCCGGACCAGGGTTGTCTTCCCGGACCAGGGTTGTCTTCCCGGACCAGGGTTGTCTTCACCGGACCAGGGTTGTCTTCACCGGACCAGGGTTGTCTTCCATGACCAGGGTTGTCTTCCCGGACCAGGGTTGTCTTCCCGGACCAGGGTTGTCTTCCCGGACCAGGGTTGTCTTCCCGGACCAGGGTTGTCTTCCCGGACCAGGGTTGTCTTCCCGGACCAGGGTTGTCTTCCAGGACCAGGGTTGTCTTCCCGGACCAGGGTTGTCTTCCAGGACCAGGGTTGTCTTCCCGGACCAGGGTTGTCTTCCCGGACCAGGGTTGTCTTCCCGGACCAGGGTTGTCTTCCCGGACCAGGGTTGTCTTCCAGGACCAGGGTTGTCTTCCAGGACCAGGGTTGTCTTACCGGACCAGGGTTGTCTTACCGGACCAGGGTTGTCTTCCAGGACCAGGGTTGTCTTACAGGACCAGGGTTGTCTTACCGGACCAGGGTTGCCCTACCTCTGACGTACACTATTTTAATCCTCTAAAAGTATCAGAAATTGGATTGGTCTCTTTGATTGGGGAACGGACTCTTACAAGCCATGACGGTGACCCAATGGGCGTGTGTAATTAGGTTTGAGTGAAAGCTTTGACAAAGCAGCTGGGAAAACAGCCCAAGGTTAATTAAAGTTGAATGTAACTGATGGCAGCGAGGGAGTGCGGCAACGCAGCTGTGTTTGTGTTGTTGACGAGGTGTAAACTGAGGTGTTGTCATGGAATCTCTCATTAAACCCCAGGAGGGATTTTCTACAGCAGATGAATCAGAAGCTCACACCTACTGTAACCAAAAATATCCCCTTGTTATAGACACATTGTTACACTGCTCAGGAGTGATGGACTCTCTCACACACACAGTTCACACATACCCACATAGAATGCAGGCAGTTTGGAGTAGTACAAAAGGCCAGCACTCGATAAAGTTGCAATTGTGTATATTTATTTATTTCCATAACTTCAAAACCTTTTGGAGAAATACCTGTCTGGTGCAGAGTGTGTCTACCTGATCACCCGCCACTCCCTGTGATCCTAGACCTGTATAATTGATGGTAACTCTATTCTGGGGCTGAGGTGAGATAATGGCAGACAGACAGATCGGGTGAGGGAGATGTCGGGGAACCTGTGTTTTTCTGCTGAAGCTGGCAGCCTGCTAGACTCGCTAGAGAGGTGTCGAACAAGGCTCAAATTAAGAAGAGAGATCAGGGAAGTTTTTGAGGAACTGATCCTGAAGTTCCCCCTGACGTTGATCTGAGGTCTGGTTTGTGTTAGCTAGGATCTCCCTGGGGAGATATTGGTTGGAATGAGGGAGTGAGAAGACTAGGCCAGAACCAGATGAACAAGGATAGACCATAGCTAGAAGGATAAAGCGTGAGAGTGAGAGGACCTGGACTGAAATAAAGTGGAGAAATAACAAAGCTGTCATGGCCAGACAGTCCCAGAGGAGAGGGGAGGTGGACTGTACTGTAGCCGTAGGCTGTGTACCAAATGCTACCCTATTCCGTTTATAGTGCACTACGTTTGACCCGGGCCCACGCATCTGTAGAGACTAGCAGTAGAACAGCAGAGAGAGTCATGCAGTAGCAGCAGTATATTTGGCTGAGGAGAGCAGTGTCCTCTCTGTTCTCTGTAAACAACCAGACAAAGGCCCACAACACAACCACATGTCCATCCTCCTGTCGTCTCTCTGGAGTCACAAACCCATCCTCTTTCTTTATATTGTTCGCTCGCTCTTGCGCCCCCCCTCCCTCTCCAGTGTAAATGTTTCTCTTTATCAATAATGGAGGTATGAGAAGAGGAGAGCGCTGTGCTCTTTTTCACCAGTAAATGAATAATTCAGCCTGTAGAGACGAGTGCCTGCCTGGGCCCTGCCGTGTGTGCCTGCCTGGGCCCTGCTGTGTGTGCTGCCGTGTGTGCCTGCCTGGGCCCTGCTGTGTGTGCTGCCTGCCTGGGCCCTGCTGTGTGTGCTGCCGTGTGTGCCTGCCTGGGCCCTGCCGTGTGTGCTGCCGTGTGTGCCTGCCTGGGCCCTGCTGTGTGTGCTGCCGTGTGTGCCTGCCTGGGCCCTGCCGTGTGTGCCTGCCTGGGCCCTGCCGTGTGTGCCTGCCTGGGCCCTGCTGTGTGTGCTGCCGTGTGTGCCTGCCTGGGCCCTGCTGTGTGTGCTGCCGTGTGTGCCTGCCTGGGCCCTGCTGTGTGTGCTGCCGTGTGTGCCTGCCTGGGCCCTACTGTGTGTGCTGCCGTGTGTGCCTGCCTGGGCCCTGCAGTGCGTGCGCCTGCCTGGGCCCTGCTGTGTGTGCTGCCGTGTGTGCCTGCCTGGGCCCTGCTGTGTGTGCTGCCGTGTGAGCCTGCCTGGGCCCTGCTGTGTGTGCTGCTGTGTGTGCCTGCCTGGGCCCTGCTGTGTGTGCTGCCGTGTGTGCCTGCCTGGGCCCTGCTGTGTGTGCTGCCGTGTGTGCCTGCCTGGGCCCTACTGTGTGTGCTGCCGTGTGTGCCTGCCTGGGCCCTGCAGTGCGTGCGCCTGCCTGGGCCCTGCCGTGCGTGCGCCTGCCTGGGCCCTGCCGTGCGTGCGCCTGCCTGGGCCCTGCCGTGCGCGCGCGCGCCTGCCTGGGCCCTGCCGTGCGTGCGCCTGCCTGGGCCCTGCCGTGCGCGCGCGCGCCTGCCTGGGCCCTGCCGTGCGTGCGTGCGCGCGCCTGCCTGGGCCCTGCCGTGCGTGCGTGCGCGCGCGCTGCCTGGGCCCCGTGCGTGCGTGCGCGCGCCTGCCTGGGCCCTGCCGTGCGTGCGTGCGCGCGCCTGCCTGGGCCCTGCCGTGCGTGCGTGCGCGCCTGCCTGGGCCCTGCCGTGCGTGCGTGCGCGCGCCTGCCTGGGCCCTGCCGTGCGTGCGTGCGCGCGCCTGCCTGGGCCCTGCCGTGCGTGCGTGCGCGCGCCTGCCTGGGCCCTGCCGTGCGTGCGCGCGCCTGCCTGGGCCCTGCCGTGCGTGCGTGCGCCTGCCTGGGCCCTGCCGTGCGTGCGTGCGCCTGCCTGGGCCCTGCAGTGCGTGCGCCTGCCTGGGCCCTTCTGTGTGTGCCTGCCTGGGCCCTGCTGTGTGTGCCTGCCTGGGCCCTTCTGTGTGTGCTGCTGTGTGTGCCTGCCTGGGCCCTGCTGTGTGTGCCTGCCTGGGCCCTGCTGTGTGTGCTGCCGTGCGCGCGCCTGCCTGGGCCCTGCCGTGCGTGCGCCTGCTTGTTTTTTTTGTTTAGTTGAGTACTGGGCTTTTGCTTTGCCTGTGCCTCTTAAATGATGTAGTATGTACTGTACTGAATGGTACAAAACCATGTCAAAGTTGAGTACTGTATGTTTGTAGGTATACCCCTTGTTAGGAGACTACGCTACGCTGTCTCCTAACAATGCTGGTTGAAACATTTAGCTACTGTATGACTGTCATATGATGCATGCCCTATGGGGCCTGGTCAAAAGTAGTGCCCTACTGTATTTAGGGAATAGGGTGCCATTTGGGGTGGAGCCTTATTCAAAGTCTACTCCTATAACGATCACTCGATCCACACAAACTCACTGGACCAGAATTGACCTTCTGTTCTCTGGTATGTGCATACCTGGTGAGAAGGGGGGTAGAGAGCGAGGGAGGGACGGGGGAGAGAGGGGGAGGGGGTAGAGAGCGAGGGAGAGACGGGGGGAGAGAGAGCGGGGGAGAGAGAGCGAGGGGGACGGGGGAGAGAGAGCGAGGGGAGAGAGAGCGAGGGAGGGAGGGAGGGAGGGACGGGGGGAGAGAGAGAGAGCGAGGGAGGGACGGGGGGAGAGAGAGCGAGGAAGGGAGGGACGGGGGGAGAGAGCGAGGGAGGGACGGGGGAGAGAGAGCGAGGGGAGAGAGAGGGAGGGAGGGAGGGACAGGGGAGAGGGAGGGAGGGACGGGGGGAGAGGGAGGGACGGGGGAGAGAGAGCGGGGGAGAGGAGCGGGGGGGGAGGGAGCGGGGGGAGAGAGAGCGGGGGAGAGGGAGCGGGGGGAGAGAGAGCGGGGGAGAGGGAGCGGGGGAGAGGGAGCGGGGGGAGAGGGAGCGGGGGAGAGAGCGGGGGGAGAGGGGCGGGGGAGAGGGAGCGGGGGAGAGGGAGCGGGGGAGAGAGAGCGGGGGAGAGGGAGCGGGGGAGAGGGAGCGGGGGAGGGAGCGAGGGGGGAGAGAGAGGGGGAGAGGGAGCGGGGGAGAGAGAGCGGGGGAGAGAGAGCGGGGGAGAGGGAGCGGAGGGGCGGGGGAGAGAGAGCGGGGGAGAGAGAGCGGGGGGGAGAGGGGGGGGGAGAGGGAGCGGGGGGAGAGAGAGCGGGGGGGAGAGGGAGCGAGGGGGAGGAGAGGGGGAGAGCGAGCGAGGGAGGGACGGGGGGAGAGAGACCGAGCGAGGGGAGGGGGAGCGAGGGAGGGACGGGGGGAGCGAGGGGGGAGAGAGAGAGAGCGAGGGAAGGACGGGGGGAGAGAGCGAGGGAGGGACGGGGGAGGGGGAAGGGTGGAAATCCACTGAGATACAGCATGTAATACATTTAGTTTGTCAGATCCTGCTGGGTCCCTGTAGTAAAGGGACTGGAGGCCCCTGTCAGATCCTGCTGTAGTAGTACTCACACTCAGTCATATACAGTACGCGTCAGTGACCTGAGAGTACAGGTAGGGTCACTGTCTAGTTTTATTTTCAGTTAGACCTCTAACTATTTAAATGCCCTAGTTTTAATTTTTGTCTTTTTGTAATTAAGGAACAAACTTGACCTTTGTGTGTAAATATGAACATACTCCCTACAGAACAAATTCTAATACAAAGCATGTAAGCAAACAAGCTTTGGTATGCAAACAGACAGGAGGAAAACACACACACGCCCACATACGCACGCATGCATACTGGTGCCCCACACACAAACACTTTCACACTCACAACATATGCTGTTGCTACTGTGTATTATCTATCCTGTTTCCTAGTCACTTTACCCCCTACCTATATGTACATATGTACATATCTACCTCAATTACCTCGTACTTCTGCACATCCACTCTGCACTGGTTATTCACTGTGAATATATTCCTCGCCACTGTTTATAAAAATAGTTATCTTTAACTTTGCGTTGTTGGAAAAGGACCCGTAAGTAAGCATTTCACTGTTAGTCTACACCTGTTGTTTATGAAGCACACACACCTCAATCTCCCTACAAATTTCCCCAGGTGTTAATTTGTCACTTTGAAGCTCATTCCTGCCTGATGCCATCCCTATCTTTCATTATACAATCTCTCTCTACTCCTCTTTCTGCCCTCCATCCTTTGTCCCCTCTTCCTGTCATGGCTCTGTTTTCCAGACTCTATTTTAGGACTGTTGTACTTTTCATCATGTCATTATTAAACTAATGTACTAGCTATGAATATTCTATATATGACTGAATATTTATCCATTGGATGATGTGTGTGCCAATCTCAGATGACACGCTATTTACTATTTTCCTGTATACAGCGCATTCGGAAAGTATTCAGACCCCTTCACTTTTTCAGCCTTATTCTAAAATATATTAAGTTGTTGTTTCCCCTAAATCTACTCACAATACCCCATAATGTCGAAGCAATTAATTTTTTGTTTTGGCAAGTATTATTATTATTCTTTACACATTTACATAAGTATTCAGACCCTTCTCAGTACTTTGTTGAATCACCTTTGGCAGTGTTTACAGCATCGAGTCTTCTTGGATATGATGCTACAAGCTTGGCACACCTACATTTGTGGAGTTTCCATTCTTCTCTGCAGATCTTCTCAAGCTCCGTCAGGTTGGATGGGTAGTGTCGCTGCACAGATATTTTCAGGTCTCTCCAGAGATGTCCGATCGGGTTCAAGTCCAGGCTCTGGCTGGGCCACTCAAGGACATTCAAAGACTTGTCCCGAAGCCACTCCTGCGTTGTCTTGGTTGTGTGCTTAGGGTTGTTGTCCTGTTGGAAGGTGAACCTTCGCCCCAGTCTAAATCCTGAGCGATCTGGAGCAGGTTTTCATCAAGGATCTTTCAGCGATCCTGACTCGTCTCGCAGTCCCTGCTGCTTAAAAACATCCCCACAGTGTGATGCTGCCAGGTTTCCTCCAGATGTAACGGTTGGCAATCAGGCCAAAGAGTTCAATCTTTTGTCTCATCAGACCAGCAAATCTTGTTTCTCATTTTCCGAGAGTCCTTCAGGTGCCTTTTGTCAAACTCCAAGTGGGCTGTCATGTGCCTTTTACTGAGGAGTGGCTTCCGTCAGGTCACTCTACCAGAAAAGCCTGATTGTTGGAGTGCTGCAGAGATGGTTGTCCTTCTGGAAGGTTCTCCCATCTCCACATAGGAACTCTGGAACTCTGTCAGTGTGACCGTTGGGTTCTTGGTCATCTCTCTGACCAAGGCCCTTCTCCCCTGATTGCTCAGTTTGGCCAGGCGGCCAGCTCTAGGAAGAGTCTTGGTGGTTCCAAACTTCTTCCATTTTAAGAATAATAGAGGCCAGTGGGTTCTTGGGGACCTTCAATGCTGCAGAAATCCCCAGATCTGTGTCTTGGCACAGTCATGTTTCCGAGCTTTGACAGTGCATGCTCTGACATGCACTGTCAACTGTGGGACCTTACATTTAGACAGTTGTGTGCCTTTCCAAATCATGTCCAATCAATTGAATTTACCACAGGTGGGCTGCAATCAAGTTGTAGAAACATCTCAAGGATGGTCAATGGAAACAGGATGCACCTGAGCTCAATTTCGAGTCTCGTAGCAAAAGATCAGAACACTTATTTCAGTTTTTTATTTTTAATAACTTTGCAAAAAATGCTATACTTTTTCCTTTGTCGTTATGGGGATTTGTATTTAGATTGATGAAAAAAAATGTCATCCATTTTAGAATAAGGCTGTCCATTCAGAATGGACTGTAGTACACTACTGACCAGCATCCCTTTACCCATATAGTGCACTAACTCCATAGTGCGCTACATGTGGAGTAGGGTGTCATTTGAGGCATAGCCTATAGTTGTAGTGTATCTAAATGTATCCTTCCTGTGTATTGATTATCTGGTGATGTAGTGGGCTGAGAGAAGGTCAATGAGAGGATGGGCCATGTTTCACCTTCTCTCCACTTCCTCTCCTGTAAGCTTGTCAAACGTCTGCTCTGCCTGCTGCTGTCCTAGCTAACTTGCTGACCAGACCGCATGTGCACATGTTGATTCTGTCCACCCAAACCAGATGCGATCAGGACACGCAGGTTGAAATATCCAACAAACTCTGGACCAAGTATATTAATTTGTGGACAGTCGAAGCATTAAACATTGATGCTAATTTAGCTAGCTAATTTGTCCTGGGATATAAACAATGAATCCACAGATAAAAGGGGAGCAGTGTGTTTCTAGTAATCTCTCCTCCTTCAGGCTTCTTCTTTGGACTTTATGGCAACCAACACTAAGGTGCATTACCACCACCAACTGGACTGGAGTGTGGACCTCAGTTCATCTTTCAATCACCCACGTGGGTATATGCTCCTAAAAAACAATGAGGAGGTGGGAGAGACGACTTGCAGCGTGTCAAGCGTCACAAATGGAACCAAGTTCTATTTTAGCACCTGGCTACAATGACTGAATAACATGTAGGTACATTTTTGCTACGTTTGCACACGTGACGAGTCTTGTCTGGTCAACATGTAAGCCTTACTACGCAACACTCTGCTCCCTGCATACCAAACTGTGTGTGGACATGTTTCCTCTTTTTGAAATATCAATGTCACTGAACGAGTCTAACAATGTAATTGCATAAGGGGATATTTCAGGTGGATGTTTAACTTGCCGAGTAAACGGTCAACTAGTTATTACTTATTGTCTACAGTACAGGTTGTTATGCTTGTCTAAAGAGCAAAGTATGCTTTTTACACCCCAAGATGAGGCTTCACTTCAAGTAGAGATACTGTACAGACTACACAGCAGCCCAATTCTGCTGTTACTTTGAGAGAAGAGTGTGTAGTTTAGAGGGCAAATGCCCACCATTATACACAGTTACTGTAGATTCTACCACTGTAGCCTGCATCAAGGCTGTTATTCTCCTAGACCAGAAAAAGGCTAATGTATGTCCTCCCTCGCCACCACACAGCTTACAGCAGCAACTACTTATTAGACTACTTTATTAGCCCAGTCACAGGCTTTGTCCCAAATAGTGTACTACACTGGGAATAGGGTACTATGTTTGATCACGGCCCGCAGGGCTCTAAATGCACACTATATTGGGACTAGGGTGCCATCTGGGACGGATGTCAGTGACACAATGGCAATCAGAGTACTTGCGGAGATGCAGGTTATTTGGCTTCAACCCCAGACGAACCACTGGCCAGCCCACAGGATCACACTGAGGAGCTAAAAGGCTACATGTGTTTGGTTGAATACCAGAGGGAGTGCAGCAGCTAATGTAGGTAATCAAATAAATCAAGGTCCAGGATGATTGAACAAATAGACCACCACAGAGAACAGGGTAGCACAGGGGCTAATGTACAAGGCCATTCTCAGTAGGATACATCGCAGCACAATGTTTAGCAGTGGAAAACACAAGTCTTTGTTCTTAATGGACACATGCAGGCTGAACCTCCCTGCTTCACTCAATTTCCAAATGTTTTCAGTTTCCTCCCAACTGAACAGGACTTGAGACCAGCAGGGAATACTGTTTTGAGGGTTAAGCCTGCATGGTATTAGACAGTAGGCTGAATGCTTGTTTTGGACAGTAAATGGTCTAGTGAATACTGGGGATGTGGTGTTACTCTGTAAATAACCGGCCTCTTTGGGGCTGGAGATGGACTGTGTTGCATCTGTGCTGTATCAGTGACCATCAGACAGAGGACAAGAGAACCATTCGGCATCATCCTCACTCCCTCACTCAGTCACACACTGATTCAGGTCAGCTGAGTAGGCAGATGGGCAGACCGACGGGGAGCTGAGTAGGCAGACCGACGGGGAGCTGAGTAGGCAGACCGACGGGGAGCTGAGTAGGCAGACGGGCAGACCGACGGGGAGCTGAGTAGGCAGACCGACGGGGAGCTGAGTAGGCAGACCGACGGGGAGCTGAGTAGGCAGACCGACGGGGAGCTGAGTAGGCAGACCGACGGGGAGCTGAGTAGGCAGACCGACGGGGAGCTGAGTAGGCAGACCGACGGGGAGCTGAGTAGGCAGACCGACGGGGAGCTGAGTAGGCAGACCGACGGGGAGCTGAGTAGGCAGACCGCCAGACCGACGGGGAGCTGAGTAGGCAGACCGACGGGGAGCTGAGTAGGCAGACCGACGGGGAGCTGAGTAGGCAGACCGACGGGGAGCTGAGTAGGCAGACCGACGGGGAGCTGAGTAGGCAGACCGACGGGGAGCTGAGTAGGCAGACGGGCAGACCGGGGAGCTGAGTAGGCAGACCGAGACCGACGGGAGCTGAGTAGGCAGACCGACGGGGAGCTGAGTAGGCAGACCGACGGGGAGCTGAGTAGGCAGACCGACGGGGAGCTGAGTAGGCAGACCGACGGGGAGCTGAGTAGGCAGACCGACGGGGAGCTGAGTAGGCAGACCGACGGGGAGCTGAGTAGGCAGACCGACGGGGAGCTGAGTAGGCAGACCGACGGGGAGCTGAGTAGGCAGACCGACGGGGAGCTGAGTAGGCAGACCGACGGGGAGCTGAGTAGGCAGACCGACGGGGAGCTGAGTAGGCAGACCGACGGGGAGCTGAGTAGGCAGACGGGCAGACCGACGGGGAGCTGAGTGGGCAGACCGACGGGGAAGAAAGAAAGAAAGGGGTAATAGGCGTATGTTCCCCTTAAAGCCACGGCGGTTCAAATGGGGGGGTGTGTCATACTCCCACTGTTCCTCTGCCCTCTATTCTGAGACAGGCCTCATTTTCTCTCAAGGTCGTGTGTGTGTGTGTGTGTGTGTGTGTGTGTGTGTGTGTGTGTGTGTGTGTGTGTGTGTGTGTGTGTGTGTGTGTGTGTGTGTGTGTGTGTGTGTGTGTGTGTGTGTGTGTGTGTGTGTGTGTGTGTGTGTGTGTGTGTGTGTGTGTGTGTGTGTGTTCTACCTTTGCTCTCCTATACTGCTCCACACCTCCCTCTCTCCCTTGTCCTCTTTTCCTCTGTCTAAACATCTCTCCTACTTTATTTATCTCACTTTCACTGTCTATCTCCTCTGTCTCCTGCTCTCCTTCTCTTTCTCTCTGTGCCCCTCAGATGTTGCTCATCAAATGTGTTTATTGCTTCCCCTTCTCTCGAGGTCTGTCTCGGTTTCTCACTCTTTCCCTCCCCCTAAATTGCTTGTACCCTACTCTCTCCATTTCTCCCTCATGTCCCTTCCTTCACCGGTCACTCACCCTGCTGTCTCTCCCTCTCTCCTTCGTCTCTCCTTCGTCTCTCCTTCGTCTCTCCCTCTCTCTCCTTCGTCTCTCCTTCGTCTCTCCTTCGTCTCTCCCTCTCTCTCCTTCGTCTCTCCCTCTCTCTCCTTCGTCTCTCCCTCTCTCTCCTTCGTCTCTCCCTCTCTCTCCTTCGTCTCTCCCTCTCTCTCCTTCGTCTCTCCCTCTCTCCTTCGTCTCTCCCTCTCTCTCCTTCGTCTCTCCCTCTCTCCTTCGTCTCTCCCTCTCTCTCCTTCGTCTCTCCCTCTCTCTCCTTCGTCTCTCTCTCTCTCCTTCGTCTCTCTCCTTCGTCTCTCCCTCTCTCTCCTTCGTCTCTCCCTCTCTCTCCTTCGTCTCTCCCTCTCTCCTTCGTCTCCCTCTCTCCACTCATCCTGCATCACTCTGACATATCCTAGCTGTCTCATCCTTCCATCCTCCCGGCACACCTCTCCTCTTTCCCATCCATTTTCCCTTCATCAACGGCATGGTGGGAAATATGTAGATGTCATGCAGAGCTCAGAGAGGACGGGGTTAATATGGCAGGGGTGTTACTGCTCTCAGGGTGTGTGTGAGGGAGAGACATAATGATTGGTGACAGTACTTTGGATGCTGACTTGAACATTGATGTGCTACTTTTAGATGCCAAATCTGTGTACGTGTTGGTTGGTGTGTGTGTTGGTTGGCGTGTTGTGTGTCATCCATCCTTTAGGCATTAAACTGAGCACAGTAAACTAGAGCAGCACTGACTGACACACAGCTTCTGTTCTCTCTCTCTCTCCTCCCCTGAAACCTTCTCTCTTTGTCTCCTCCCTCTCCATTCTACCCTTCAATCCCCCCTCCCTCTGTTTCCTCTACCCTTCAACCGTCTCCCCTCTCTGTCTGTTTCCTCTACCCTTCAACCGTCTCCCCTCGCTCTCTGTTTCCTCTACCCTTCAACCGTCTCCCCTCGCTGTCTATTTCCTCTACCCTTCAACCGTCTCCCCTCTCTCTCTGTTTCCTCTACCCTTCAACCGTCTCCCCTCGCTGTCTATTTCCTCTACCCTTCAACCGTCTCCCCTCTCTCTCTGTTTCCTCTACCCTTCAACCGTCTCCCCTCGCTGTCTATTTCCTCTACCCTTCAACCGTCTCCCCTCTCTCTCTGTTTCCTCTACCCTTCAACCGTCAGCCCTCTGTCTGTTTCCTCTACCCTTCAACCGTCTCCCCTCGCTGTCTATTTCCTCTACCCTTCAACCGTCTCCCCTCTCTGTCTGTTTCCTCTACCCTTCAACCGTCTCAAATCAAATGTTATTTGTCACATGCTTGGTAAACAACCGGTGTAGACTAACAGTGAAATGCTTACTAACAGACCCTTCCCAACAATGCAGAGAGGGAGAAAGGACATGTAATAATAGAACAAGTGACTAGGTAACAGGATAGACTAAACGGTAACAGCAGTGTATGTGATGAGTCAAGAGTTTGTGCAAAAACGGTCAATGCAGTAACTCCGGGTAGCTATTGGTTAACTATATTGAACAAAAATATAAATGCAACATGTAAAGTGTTGGTCCCACGTTTCATGAGCTAAAATAAAAGGTCACAGAATTTCTCCATACGCACAAAAAGCTTAGATCTCTCCAATTTTGTGGCATAATTTGTTTATCCTTGTTTGAGCATTTGTCCTTTATTAAAAAGCTGATTAAACAGCATGATCATTACACAGGTGCACCTTGTGCTGGGGACAAAAGGCCACTCTAAAATGTGCAGTTCTGTCACAAAAAAACGATGCCACCAATGTTTTGAGGGAGCGCGCAATTGGTTTGCTGACTGCAGGAATGGCCACCGGAGCTGTTGCTAGAGAACTGAATGTTAATTTCTCTACCATAAGCTGTCTCCAATGTCGTTTTGGAGAATTTGGCAGTATGTCCTACCGGCCTCAAAATTGCAGACCACGTGTAACCACTCCTGCCCAGGACCTCCACATCCGGCTTCCTCACCTGCAGGATCATCTCAGACCAGCCACTCGGATGGCTGTTGAAACTGAGGAGTATTTCTGTCTGTAATAAAGCCCTTTTGTGGGAAAACTCATTCTGATTGGCAGGGCCTGTCTCCCAAGTGGGTGGGCCTATGCCCTCTAAGGCCCACCCATGGTTGCCCTCCTGCCCAGTCATGTGAAATCCATAGATCAGGGTCTAACAAATTTATTTCAATTGACTGATTTCCTTGTATGAACTGTAACTCAGTAAAATCGTTTAAATTGTTGCATTTTTATATTTTGGTTCAGTATATTTAACACTATTTTATCAGTCTTATGGCTTGGGGGTAGAATATGTTCAGGATCTTGTTGGTTACAGACTCCTCTCGCTCTCGGTTCTCTCTACCCTTCAATCTTCTTTCTTTCTCGCTCTAGCTCTCTCTCCCTTTAATCTTCTCATCTCCATCCTTCCCTCTAAATCCCTCTCCCCTCCTCATTCTATTTTAATTTGTCCACTTCACTCTTCTCTGTATTTGACAGTTTTTAATATTAGTTATCTTCTGTAGCTCAGTTGGTAGAGCATGGCGCTTGTA